>NW_026871047.1:0-180091 GCF_033118175.1 Dama dama
AGCATGAAAACGTGTGAAAAAAATGAAGAGCTTCAAAAGGTGTCAAATATATGAGGAGCATGGAACGGTCTGAAAAATAGGAGGAGCATGAAACGGTGTTCAAAAACATGAAGACCCTGAAAAGGTGTGAAAATTATGAAGAGATTCAAAAGGTATCAAAAATATGAAGAACATGAAACGGTCTGAAAAATAGGAGGAGCATGAAGCTGTGTTGAAAAACATGAAGAGCCTGAAAAGCTGTGAAAAATATGAAGAGCTTCAAAAGGTGTCAAAAATATGAGGAGCATGAAACGGTCTGAAATACAGGAGGTGGATGAAGCGGATTTGAAAAACATGAAGAGTCTGAAAAGGTGTGAAAAAAAAGAAGAGCTTCAAAAGGTGTCAAAAATATGAGGAGCTCAAAACGGTGAAATTTTGGAGGAGCATGAAGTGGTTTTGGAAAACATGAAGAGCCTGCAAAGGTGTGAAAAATATGAAGAGTTTCAAAAGGTGTCAGAAATATGAGGAGCATGAAACGCTATGAAAAATAGGACAAGCATGAAATGGTGTTGAAAACATGAAGAGCCTGAAAAGGTGTGAAAAATATGAAGAGTTTCAAAAGGTATCAAAAATATGAAGACCATGAAATGATCTGAAAAATAGGAGGAGCATGAAGCGGTGTTCAAAAACATGAAGAGCATGAAAAGGTGTGAAAAATATGAAGAGCTTCAAAAGGGGTTAAAAATATGAGGAGCATGAAATGGTCTGAAATATACGAGGAGCATTAAATGGTGTTGAAAACATGAAGAGCCTGAAAAGCTGTGAACAATATGAAGAGTTTGAAAAGATATCAAAAATATGAAGATCATGAAACGGTATGAAAAATAGGAGGAGCATGATGTGGTGCTGAAAAACATGAAGAACCTGAAAAGGTGTGAAAAACTTGAAGAGCTTCAAAAGGTGTTAAAAATATGAGGAGCATGAAACGGTATGAAAAATAGGAGGAGCATGAAGCCGTGTTCAAAAACATGAAGAGCCTGAAAAGGTGTGAAATATATGAAGAGCTTCAAAAGGCGTCAAAAATATGAGGAGCATGAAACGGTCTGAAAAATAGGAGGAGCATGATGCAGTGTTCAACAACATGAAGAGCCTGAAAAGGTGTGAAAAATATGAAGAGTTTCAAAAGGCTTCAGAATTATGAGGAGCATGGAACGGTCTGAAATAATGGAGGAGCATTAAATGTTGTTCAAAAACATGAAGAGCCTGAAAAGATGTGAAATATATGAAGAGATTCAAATGGTGTCAAAAATATGAGGACTTTGAAACTGTCTGAAAAATAGGAGGAGCATGAAAAGGTGTTCAAAAACATGAAGAGCCTGAAAAGTTGTTAAAAATATGAAGAGCTTCGAAAGGTATAAAAAATATGAGGAGCTTGATTAGGAGTTCAAAAACATGAAGAGCCTGAAAAGCTGTGAACAATATGAAGAGCTTCAAAAGGTGTGAAAAATATGAAGAGCTTCAAAAGGTTTCAAATATTGAGGAGCATGATACTGTCTGAAAAATAGGAGGACCATGAAAGGTGGTGAAAAACATGAAGAGACTGAAAAGGTGTGAAAAATATGAAGAGCTTCAAAAGGTGTTAAAAATATGAGGAGCATGAAACGGTCTGAAAAATAGGAGGAGCATGAAGCACTGTTGAAAAACATGAAGCCTGAAATGGTGTGAAAAATAGGAAGAGCTTCAAAAGGTGTGAAAAATATGAGGAGCATGAAGCGCTCTGAAAATTAGGAGGAGCATGAAGCCGTGTTCAAAAACATGAAGAGCCTGAAAAGGTGTGAAAAATATGAAGAGCTTAAAAAGGTGTCAAAAATCTGAGGAGCATGAAACGGTCTGAAAAATAGGAGGAGCATGAAACGGTCTGAAAAATATGAGGAGCATGAAACGGTGATCAAAAACATGAAGAGCCTGAAAAGGTGTGAAAAATATGAAGAGCTGCAAAAGGTTTGAAAAATGTGAAGAGCTGCAAAAGGTGTGAAAAATATGTGGAACATGAAACGTTCTGAAAAATAGGAGGAGAATGAAACGGTGATCAAAAACATGAAGAGCCTGAAAAGGGGTGAAAAATATGAAGAGTTTCAAAAGGTATCAAAAATATGAAGAGCATGAAATTGTCTGAAAAATAGGAGGAGCATGAAGCGGTGTTCAAAAACATGAAGAGCATGAAAAGGTGTGAAAAATATGAAGAGCTTCAAAAGGTTTTAAAAATATGAGGAGCATGAAACGGTCTGAAATATATGAGGAGCATTAAATGGTGTTGACAAAGATGAAGAGCTTGAAAAGGTGTGAAAAATATGAAGAGCTTTAAAGGGTGTGAAAAATATGAAGAGCTTCAAATGTTGTCAAATATATGAGGAGCTTGAAACGATGAAATATAGGAGGAGCATGAAACGGTGTTGAAAAACATGAAGAGCATGAAAACGTGTGAAAAATATGAAGAGCTTCAAAAGGTGTCAATAATATGAGGAGCTTGATACGGTGAACTATAGGAGGAGCGTGAAGTGGTGTTGAAAAGCATGCAGAGCCTGCAAAGCTGTGAAAAATATGAGGAGCATGAAACAGTGTTGAAAAACATGAGGAGCATGAAATCGTCTGAAAAATAGGAGGAGAAAGAAACGGTGTTGAAAACATGAAGAGCCTGAAAAGGAGTGAAAAATATGAAGAGCTTCAAAAGGTGTGAAAAATATGAGGAGCATGATACGGTCTGAAATATAGGAGGAGCCTGAAAAGGTGTTCAAAAACATGAAGACCCTGAAAGGGGTGAAAAATATGAAGAGCTTCAAAAGGTGTGACAAATATGAAGAGCTTCAAAAGGTGTCAAAAATAAGAGGAGCATGAAACGGTCTGAAAAATAGGAGGAGCATGAAGCTGTGTTGAAAAACATGAAGAGCCTGAAAAGGTGTGAAAAATAAGACAAGCTTCAAAAGCTTTCAGAAATAAGAGGAGCATGAAACGGTCTGAAAAATAGGAGGAGCATGAAGTGATGTTGAAAAATCATGAAGGGCCTGAAAAGTTGTGAAAAATATGAAGAACTTCAAAAGGTGTCAAATATATGAGGAGCATGAAGCGGTGTTGGAAAACATGAAGAGCATGAAAAGGTGTGAAAAATATGAAGAGCTTCAAAAGGTGTCAAAAATATGAGGAGCATGAAACGGCCTGAAAAATGGGAGGAGCATGAAGCGGTGTTGAAAAACATGAAGAGCCTGAAAAGGTGTGAAAAATAAGACAAGCTTCAAAAGGTTTCAGAAATATAAGGAGCATGAAACGGTCTGAAAAATAGGAGGAGCATGAAGCGGTTTTGAAAAACATAAAGAGCCTGAAGAGGTTTGAAATATATTAAAGGCCTCAAAAGGTGTCAAAAATATGAGGAGCATGAAACGGTCTGAAAAATAGGAGGAGCAAGAAACGGAGTTCAAAAACATGAAGAGCCTGAAATGGTGTGAAATACATGAAGAGCTTCAAAAGGTGTCAAAAATATGAGGAGCATGAAACGGGCTGAATAATATGAGGAGCAAGAAACGGTGTTCAGAAACAAGAAGAGCCTGAAAATGTGTGAAAAATATGAAGAACTTAAAAAGGTGTCAAAAATATGAGGAGCATGAAACAGTCTGGAAAATAGGAGGAGTGTGAAGTGGTGTTCAAAAACATGAAGATCCTGAAAAGGTGTGAAAAATATGAAGAGCTTAAAAAGGTGTCAAAAATCTGAGGAGCATGAAAAGGTCTGAAGAATAGGAGGAGCATGAAGCGGTGCTGAAAAACATGAAGAACCTGGACAGGTTTGAAATATATGAAGAGTTTAAAAGGTGTGAAAAATATGAGGAGCATGAAACTGTCTGAAAAATCGGAGGAGCATGGAGCGGTGTTGAAAAACATGAGGAGCCTGCAAAGGAGTGAAAAATATGACGAGCTTCAAAACGTGTCAAAAATATGAGGAGCATGAAAAGGCCTAAGAAATAGGAGGAGCATGAAGCAGTATTGAAAAACATGAACAGCATGAAAAGGTGTGAAAAATATGAAGAGCTTCAAAAGTTGTCAAAATATGAGGAGCATGAAACGGTCTGAAAAATAGGAGGAGCATGAAGTGGCCTTGAAAAACATGTAGAGCCTGAAAAGTTGTGAAAATATGAAGAGCTTCACAAGGTGTGAAAAATAGGAGGAGCATGAAGCAGTGTTGAAAAACATGCAGAGCCTGAAAAGGTGTGAAAAATATGAAGAGCTTCAAAAGGTGTCAAAATATGAGGAGCATGAAACGGTCTGAAAAATAGGAGCATGAAGCGGTGTTGAAAAACATGAAGAGCCTGAAAAAGTGTGAAAAATATGAAGAGCTTCAAAGGTGTCAAAAATATGAGTAGCATGAAACTGTCTGAAAAATAAGAGGAGCATGAATCGGTGTTGAAAAACATGAAGAGCCTGAAAAGTTGTGAAAAATATGAAGAGCTTCAAAACGTGTCAAAAATATGAGGAGCATGAAACGGTCTGAAAAATAGGAGGAGCATGAAGCTGTGTTGAAAAACATGAAGAGCATGAAAACGTGTGAAAAATATGAAGAGCTTCAAAAGATGTCAAAATATGAGGAGCATGAAACGGTCTGAAATATACGAAGAGAGTGAAGTGGTGTTCAAAAACATGAAGAGCCTGAAAAGGTGTGAAAAATATGAAGAGCTTCAAAAGGTGTCAAAATATGAGCAGCATGAAACGGTCTGAAAAATAGGAGGGGCATGAAGCGGTGTTGAAAAACATGAAGAGCCTGAAAAGGTGTGAAATATATGAAGAGCTTAAAAAGGTGTCAAAAATATGTGGAACATTAAACGGTCTGAAAAATATGAAGAGCATGAAGTGGTTTTCAAAAACATGAAGAGCCTGAAAAGGTGTGAAAAATAGGAAGAGCTTCAAAAGGTGTCAATAATATGAGGAACATGAAACGTTCTGAAAAATATGAGGAGCATGAAGCTGTGTTGAAAATCAGGAAGAGCCTGAAAATTTTGAAATATATGAAGAGCTTCAAAAGATGTCAAAATATGAGGAGCATGAAACGGTCTGAAAAATAGGAGGAGCATGAAACGGTGTTGAAAAACATGAAGAGCCTGAAAAGGTGTGAAAAATATGAAGAGCTTCAAGGGGTGTCAAAAATATGAGGAGCATGAAACGGTCTGAAAATTAGGAGGAGCAATCAACGGTTTTCAAAAACATGAAGAGCCTGAAAAGGTGTGAAAAATATGTAGAGCTTCAAAAGGTGTCAATAATATGAGGAGCATGAAACGGTCTGAAAAATAGGAGGAGCATGAAACGGTGTTGAAAAACATGAAGAGGCTGAAAAGTGGTGAAAAATATGAAGAGCTTCAAAAGGTGTCAAAAATATGAGGAGCATGAAACGGTCTGAAAAATACGAGGAGCAAGAAGTGGTGCTGGAAAACATGAAGAGCATATAAACGTGTGAAATATATGAGCAGCTTCAAAAGGTGTGAAAAATATGAAGAGCATCAAAAGGTGTCAAAAATATGAGGAGCATGAAGCGGTGTTGACAAACATAAGAGCCTGAAAAGGTGTGAAAATCTGAACAGCTTCAAAAGGTGTCAAAAATATGAGGAGCATGAAGCGGTGTTGACAAACATGAAGAGCCTGAAAAGGTGTGAAAATATGAAGAGCTTCAAAAGGTGTCAAACATATGAGGAGCATGAAACGGTCTGAAAAATAGGTGGAGCATGAAGCGGTGTTGAAAAACATGAAGAGCCTGAAAAGGTGTGAAAAACATGAAGAGCCTGAAAATGTGTGAAATATATGAAGAGCTTCAAAAGGTGTCAAAAATGTGAGGAGCATGAAACGGTCTGAAAAATAGGAGGAGCATGAAGCGGTATTCAAAATATGAAAAGCCTGAAAAGGTGTGAGAAACATGAAGAGCTTCAAAAGGTGTCAAAAATGTGAGGACCATGCAACTGTCTGAAAAGTAGGAGGAGCATTAAGCGGTATTCAAAAACATGAAGAGTCTGAAAAGGTGTGAAAAATATGAAGAGCTACAAAAGGTGTCAAATATATGAGGAGCATGAAACGGTCTGAAAAATAGGAGGAGGATGAAGCGGTGTTGAAAAACATGAAGAGCCTGAAAAGGTGTGAAATATATGAAGAGCTTCAAAAGGTGTCAAAAGTATGAGACACATGAAACGTTCTGAAAAATAGGAGCAGCATGAAGCTGTGTTGAAAATCAGGAGGAGCCTGAAAAGATTTGAAATATATGAAGAGCTTCAAAACGTGTCAAAAATATGAGGAGCATGAAAAGGTCTCAAAAATAGGAGGAGCATGAAAAGGTCTGAAAAATAGGAGGAGCATGAAACGGTGTTGAAAAACATGAAGAGCCTGAAGAAGTGTGAAAAATATGAAGAGCTTCAAAACATGTCAAAAATATGAGGAGCATGAAGCGTTCTGAAATATAGGAGGAGCAAGAAGTGTTCTGAAAAATAGGAGGAGCATGAAGCGGTCTGAAAAATAGGAGGAGTATGAAGCGGTGTTCAAAAACATGAAGAGCCTGAAAAGATGTGAAATATATGAAGAGCTTCAAAAGGTGTGCAATACAAGGGGAGCATGAAACAACCTTAAAAACAGGACGAGCATGAAGCTGTGTTCAAAAACATGAGAGCCTGAAAAGGTGTGAAAAATATGAAGAGCTTCAAAAGGTGTGAAAATTATGAGGAGCATGAAACGGTCTGAAAAATTGGAGGATAATGAAGCGGTGTCAAAAACAGGAAGAGCCTGAAAAGGTGTGAAGAATATGAAGAGCTTAAAAGGGGTGAAAAATATGAGGAGCATGAAACGGTCTGAAAAATAGGAGGAGCATGAAACGGTGTTGAAAACATGAAGAGCATGCAAAGGTGTGAAAAATATGAAGAGTTTCAAAACTTATCAAAAATATGAAGAGCATGAAACGGTCTGAAAAATAGGAGGAGCATGAAACGGTGTTGAAAACATGAAGAGCCTGCAAAGGTGTGAAAAATATGAAGAGCTTCAAACGGTGTCAAAATTATGAGGAGCATGAAACGGTCTGAAAAATAGGAGGAGCATGAAACGGTGTTGAAAACATGAAGAGCCTGAAAAGGTGTGAAAAATATGAAGAGCTTCAAAAGGTGTCAAAAATATGAGGATCTCGAAACGGTGAAATTTTGGAGGAGCATGACGTGGTTTTGGAAAACATGAAGAGCCTGCAAAGGTGTGAAAAATATGAAGAGCTTCAAAAGGTGTGAAAAATATGAGGAGCATGATACAGTCTGAAATATAGGAGGAGCCTGAAACGGTGTTCAAAAACATGAAGACCCTGAAAAGGTGAGAAAAATATGAAGAGCTTCAAAAGGTGTGAAAATTATGAAGAGCTTCAAAAGGTGTCAAAAATAAAAGGAGCATAAAACGGTGAAAAATAGGAGGAGAATTAAACGGTGTTGAAAAACATGAAGAGCCTGAAATGGTGTGAAATATATGAAGAGATTCAAAAGGTGTCAAAAATATGAGGAGCATGAATCAATCTGAAAAATAGGAGGAGCAAGAAGCAGTGTTCAAAAACATGATGAGCCTGAAAAGGTGTGAAAAATATGAAGAGTTTCAAAAGATGTCAAAATTATGAGGAGCATGAAAGGGTGTGAAAATAGGAGGAGCTTGAAGCGGTGTTGAAAAACATGAAGAGCCTGCAAAGGTGTGAAAAATACGAAGAGCTTCAAAAGGTGTCAAAAATACGAGGAGCTTGAAACGGTCTGAAAAATATGAGGAGCATGAAACGGTGTTCAAAAACATGAAGAGAGTGAAAAGGTGTGAAAAATATGAAAAGCTTGAAAAGGTGTGAAAAATATGGGAGCAGGAAACGGTCTGAAAAAGAGGAGGAGGATTAAGCGGTGTTCAAAAACATGAAGAGCCTGAAAAGGTGTGAAAAATATGAAGAGCTTCAAAAGGTGTGAAATACATGAGGAGCATGAAACGGTCTGAAAAATAGGAGGAGCATGAAGCGGTGTTGAAAAACATGAAGAGACTGAAAAGGTTTGAAAAATATGAAGAGCTTCAAAATGTGTGAAAAATATGAAGAGCTTCAAAAGGTGTTAAAAATATGAGGCGCATGAAACGGTCTGAAAAATAGGAGGAGCATGAAGCGGTGTTGAAAAACATGAAGAGCATGAAAACGTTTGAAAAATATGAAGAGCTTCAAAAGGTGTCAAATATATGAGGAGCATGGAACGGTCTGAAAAATAGGAGGAGCATGAAGCGGTGTTCAAAAACATGAAGACCCTGAAAAGGTGTGAAAATTATGAAGAGATTCAAAAGGTATCAAAAATATGAAGAACATGAAACGGTCTGAAAAATAGGAGGAGCATGAAGCTGTGTTGAAAAACATGAAGAGCCTGAAAAGGTGTGAAAAATATGAAGAGCTTCAAAAGGTGTCAAAAATATGAGGAGCATGAAACGGTCTGAAATACAGGAGGTGCATGAAGCGGATTTGAAAAACATGAAGAGTCTGAAAAGGTGTGAAAAATATGAAGAGCTTCAAAAGGTGTCAAAAATATGAGGAGCTCGAAACGGTGAAATTTTGGAGGAGCATGAAGTGGTTTTGGAAAACATGAAGAGCCTGCAAAGGTGTGAAAAATATTAAGAGCTTCAAAAGGTGTCAGAAATATGAGGAGCATGAAACGCTATGAAAAATAGGACAAGCATGAAATGGTGTTGAAAACATGAAGAGCCTGAAAAGGTGTGAAAAATATGAAGAGTTTCAAAAGGTATCAAAAATATGAAGAGCATGAAATGATCTGAAAAATAGGAGGAGCATGAAGCGGTGTTCAAAAACATGAAGAGCTTGAAGAGGTGTGAAAAATATGAAGAGCTGCAAAACGTGTCAAAAATATGAGGAGTTTGAAACGATCTGAAAAATAGGAGGAGCATGAAGCGGTTTTGAAAAAGATGAAAAGCGTAAAAAGGTGTCAAAAATGTGAAGAGGTTCAAAAGGTGTCAAAAATATGAGGAACATGAAACGGTCTGAAAAATAGGAGGAGCATGAAGCGGTGTTGAAAATCATGAAGAGCCTGAAAAGGTGTGAAATATATGAAAAGCTTCAAAAGTAGTGAAAAATATGAAGAGCTTCAAAAGGTGTCAAAATGAGATGAGCATGAAACGGTCTGAAAAATAGGAGGAGCATGAAGTGGTGTTGAAAAAAATGAAAATCATGAAAAGGTGGGAAATATATGAAGAGCTTCAAAAGCTGTCCAAAATATGAGGAGAATGAAACGGTTTCCAAAATAGAAGAAGCATGAAATGGTGTTCAAAAACATGAAGAGCCTGAAAAGGTGTGAAAAATATGAAGAGCTTCAAAAGGTGTGAAATACATGAGAAGGATTAAACGGTCTGAAAAATAGGAGGAGCATGAAATGGTGATCAAAAACATGAAGAGCCTGAAAAGTTGTCAAATATATGAGGAGCATGAAGCGGTCTGAAAAATAGGAGGAGCATGAAGTGGTGTTGAAAAACATGAAGAGCCTGAAAAGGTGTGAAAAATAAGAAGAGCTTCAAAAGGTGTCAAAAATTAGATGAGCATGAAACGGTGTGAAAAATAGGAGGAGCATGAAATGGTGATGAAAAAAATGAAGAGCCTAAAAAGGTGTGAAAAATATGAAAAGCTTCAAAAGGTGTCCAAAATATGAGGAGAATGAAACGGTTCCCAAAATAGGAGGAGCATGAAATTGTGTTCAAAAACATGAAGAGCATGAAAAGGTGTGAAAAATATGAAGAGCGTCAAAAGGTGTCAAAAATGAGGAGAATGAAACGGTTTCCAAAATAGGAGGAGCATGAAATGGTGTTCAAAAACATGAAGAGCATGAAAAGGTGTGAAAAATATGAAGAGCGTCAAAAGGTGTCAAAAATATGAGGAGAATGAAACGGTTTCCAAAAGAGGAGGAGCATGAAATGGTGATGAAAAAAATGAAGAGCCTGAAAAGGTGTGAAATATATGAAGAGCTTCAACAGCTGTCCAAAATATGAGGAGAATGAAACGGTTTCCAAAATAGGAGGAGCATGAAATGGTGTTCAAAAACATGAAGAGCATGAAAAGGTGTGAAAAATATGAAGAGCTTCAAAAGCTGTCCAAAATATGAGGAGAATGAAACGGTTTCCAAAATAGGAGGAGCATGAAATGGTGTTCAAAAACATGAAGAGCATGAAAAGGTGTGAAAAATATGAAGAGCTTCAAAAGGTGTGAAATACATGAGGAGCACGAAACAGTCTGAAAAATAGGTGGAGCATGAAGCGGTGTTCAAAAACATGAAGAGCCTGAAAAGATTTGAAAGATATGAAGAGCTTCAAAAGGTGTCAAAAATATGAGGAGCATGAAACGGTCTGAAAAATAGGAGGAGCATGAAACGGTGATCAAAAACATGAAGAGCCTGAAAAGGTGTGAAAAATATGAAGAGCTTCAAAAGGTGTGAAATACATGAGGAGCATGAAACGGTCTGAAAAATATGAGATGCATGAAGTTCTGTGGAAAAACATGAAGAGACTGAAAAGGTGTGAAAAATATGAAGAGCTTCAAAAGGTGTGAAATACATGAGGAGCACGAAACAGTCTGAAAAATAGGAGGAGCATGAAGCGGTGTTGAAAAATATGAAGAGCCTGAAAAGGTGTGAAAAATATGAAGAGCTTCAAAAGGTGTCAAATATATGAGGAGCAGGAAACGGTCTGAAGAATAGGAGAAACATGAAGCGGTGTTGAAAAACATGAAGAGCCTGAAAAGGTGTGAAAAATATGAAGAGCTTCAAAATGTGTCAAAAATATGAGGAGCATGAAACGGTCTGAAAAATATGAGGAGCATGAAGCGGTGTTTAAAAACATGAAGATCCTGAAAAGGTGTGAAAAATATGAAGGGCTTCAAAAGGTGTCAAAATGAGATGAGCATGAAACGCTCTGAAAAATAGGAGGAGCATGAAGTGGTGTTGAAAAAAATGAAAAGCCTGAAAAGGTGTGAAACATATGAAGAGCTTCAAAAGGTGTCAAAAATATGAGGAGAATGAAACAATCTGCAAAATAGGAGGAGCTTGAAATTGTGTTCAAAATCATGAATAGCCTGAAAAGGTGTGAAAAATATGAATAGTTTCAAAACGTGTGAAATACATGAGGAGGATTAAATGGTCTGAAAATAGGAGGAGCATGAAGTGGTGTTGAAAAACTTGAAGAGCCTGAAAAGTTGTCAAATATATGAGGAGCATGAAGCGGTCTGAAAAATAGGAGGAGCATGAAGTGGTGTTGAAAAACATGAAGAGCCTGAAAACGTGTGAAAAATATGAAGAGCTTAAAAATGTGTCAAATATATGAGGAGCATCAAACGGTCTGAAAAATAGGAGGAGCATGAAACGGTGTTCAAAAACATGAAGAGCCTGAAAAAGTGTGAAAAATATGAAGAGATTCAAAACGTGTCAAAAATATGAGGAGCATGAAACGGTCTGAAAATATGAGGAGCATGAAACGGTCTGAAAAATAGAATCAGCATGAAGCGGTGTTGAAAAACCGTAAGAGCCAGAAAACGTGTGAAAAATATGAAGAGCTTCAAACGGTGTGAAAAATATGAAGAGCTTCAAAAGTTGTCAAAAATTAGATGAGCAAGAAACGGTGTGAAAAATAGGAGGAGCAAGAAATGGTGTTGACAAAAATGAAGAGCCTGAAAAGGTGTGAAACATATGAAAAGCTTCAAAAGGTGTCAAATATATGAGGAGCATGAAACGGTCTGAAAAATAGGAGGAGCATGAAGCGGTGTTCAAAAACATGAAGAGCCTCAAAAGGTGTCAAAAATCTGAGGAGCATGAAACGGTCTGAAAAATAGGAGGAGCATGAAGCGGTGTTCAAAAACATGAAGAGCCTGAAAAGGTGTGAAAAATATGATGAGCTTCAAAAGGTGTCAAAAATATGAGCAGCATGAAATGGTCTGAAAAATAGGAGGAGCATGAAGCCGTGTTCAAAAACATAAAGAGCCTGAAAAGGTGTGAAAAATATGAAAAGCTTCAAAAGGTGTCAAATATATCAGGAGCATGAAACGGTCTGAAGAATAGGAGAAACATGAAGCGGTGTTGAAAAACATGAAGAGTCTGAAAACGTGTGAAAATATGAAGAGCCTCAAAAATATGAAAAATATGAAGAGCTTCAAAAGTTGTGAAAAATATGAAGAGCTTCAAAAGGTGTCAAAAATGAGATGAGCATGAAACGGTCTGAAAAATATGAGGAGCATGAAGCGGTGTTGAAAATCATGAAGAGCCTGAAAACATGTGAAAATATGAAGAGCGTCAAAAATATGAAAAATATGAAGAGCTTCAAAAGTAGTGAAAAATATGAAGAGCTTCAAAAGGTGTCAAAATGAGATGAGCGTGAAACGGTCTGAAAAATAGGAGGAGCATGAAGTGATGTTGAAAAAAATGAGAAGCATAAAAAAATGTGAAATGTATGAAGAGCTTCAAAAGCTGTCCAAAATATGAGGAGAATGAAACGGTTTCCAAAATAGGAGGAGCATGAAATGGTGTTCAAAAACATGAAGAGCCTGAAAAGGTGTGAAAAATATGAAGAGCGTCAAAAGGTGTGAAATACATGAGGAGGATTAAATGGTCTGAAAAATAGGAGGAGCATGAAGCGGTGTTGAGGAACTTGAAGAGCCTGAAAACGTGTGAAAAATATGAAGAACTTCAAAAGGTGTGAAAAATATGAAGAGCTTCAAAATGTGTCAAAAATATGAAAAGCATGAAACGGTCTGAAAAATAGGAGGATCATGAAGCGGTGTTCAAAAACATGAAGAGCCTGAAAAGATTTGAAAGATATGAAGAGCATCAAAAGGTGTCAAAAATATGAGGAGCATGAAACGGTCTGAAAAATAGGAGGAGCATGAAACGGTGATCAAAAACATGAAGAGCCTGAAAATGTGTGAAAAATATGAAGAGCGTCAAAAGATGTGAAATACATGAGGAGGATTAAACGGTCTGAAAAATAGGAGGAGCATGAAGCGGTGTTGAGGAACTTGAAGAGCCTGAAAACGTGTGAAAAATATGAAGAACTTCAAAAGGTGTGAAAAATATGAAGAGCTTCAAAATGTGTCAAAAATATGAAAAGCATGAAACGGTCTGAAAAATAGGAGGATCATGACGCGGTGTTCAAAAACATGAAGAGCCTGAAAAGGTGTGAAAAATATGAAGAGCTTCAAAAGGTGTGAAATACATGAGGAGCAAGAAACGGTCTGAAAAATAGGAGGAGCATGAAGCGGTGTTGAAAAACATGAAGAGCCTGAAAAGGTGTGAAAAATATGAAGAGATTCAAAACGTGTCAAAAATATGAGGAGCATGAAACGGTCTGAAAATATGAGGAGCATGAAACGGTCTGAAAAATAGAATCAGCATGAAGCGGTGTTGAAAAACCGTAAGAGCCAGAAAACGTGTGAAAAATATGAAGAGCTTCAAACGGTGTGAAAAATATGAAGAGATTCAAAAGTTGTCAAAAATTAGATGAGCAAGAAACGGTGTGAAAAATAGGAGGAGCAAGAAATGGTGTTGACAAAAATGAAGAGCCTGAAAAGGTGTGAAACATATGAAAAGCTTCAAAAGGTGTCAAATATATGAGGAGCATGAAACGGTCTGAAAAATAGGAGGAGCATGAAGCGGTGTTCAAAAACATGAAGAGCCTCAAAAGGTGTCAAAAATCTGAGGAGCATGAAACGGTCTGAAAAATAGGAGGAGCATGAAGCGGTGTTCAAAAACATGAAGAGCCTGAAAAGGTGTGAAAAATATGATGAGCTTCAAAAGGTGTCAAAAATATGAGCAGCATGAAATGGTCTGAAAAATAGGAGGAGCATGAAGCCGTGTTCAAAAACATAAAGAGCCTGAAAAGGTGTGAAAAATATGAAAAGCTTCAAAAGGTGTCAAATATATCAGGAGCATGAAACGGTCTGAAGAATAGGAGAAACATGAAGCGGTGTTGAAAAACATGAAGAGTCTGAAAACGTGTGAAAATATGAAGAGCCTCAAAAATATGAAAAATATGAAGAGCTTCAAAAGTTGTGAAAAATATGAAGAGCTTCAAAAGGTGTCAAAAATGAGATGAGCATGAAACGGTCTGAAAAATATGAGGAGCATGAAGCGGTGTTGAAAATCATGAAGAGCCTGAAAACATGTGAAAATATGAAGAGCGTCAAAAATATGAAAAATATGAAGAGCTTCAAAAGTAGTGAAAAATATGAAGAGCTTCAAAAGGTGTCAAAATGAGATGAGCGTGAAACGGTCTGAAAAATAGGAGGAGCATGAAGTGATGTTGAAAAAAATGAGAAGCATAAAAAAATGTGAAATGTATGAAGAGCTTCAAAAGCTGTCCAAAATATGAGGAGAATGAAACGGTTTCCAAAATAGGAGGAGCATGAAATGGTGTTCAAAAACATGAAGAGCCTGAAAAGGTGTGAAAAATATGAAGAGCGTCAAAAGGTGTGAAATACATGAGGAGGATTAAATGGTCTGAAAAATAGGAGGAGCATGAAGCGGTGTTGAGGAACTTGAAGAGCCTGAAAACGTGTGAAAAATATGAAGAACTTCAAAAGGTGTGAAAAATATGAAGAGCTTCAAAATGTGTCAAAAATATGAAAAGCATGAAACGGTCTGAAAAATAGGAGGATCATGAAGCGGTGTTCAAAAACATGAAGAGCCTGAAAAGATTTGAAAGATATGAAGAGCATCAAAAGGTGTCAAAAATATGAGGAGCATGAAACGGTCTGAAAAATAGGAGGAGCATGAAACGGTGATCAAAAACATGAAGAGCCTGAAAATGTGTGAAAAATATGAAGAGCGTCAAAAGATGTGAAATACATGAGGAGGATTAAACGGTCTGAAAAATAGGAGGAGCATGAAGCGGTGTTGAGGAACTTGAAGAGCCTGAAAACGTGTGAAAAATATGAAGAACTTCAAAAGGTGTGAAAAATATGAAGAGCTTCAAAATGTGTCAAAAATATGAAAAGCATGAAACGGTCTGAAAAATAGGAGGATCATGACGCGGTGTTCAAAAACATGAAGAGCCTGAAAAGGTGTGAAAAATATGAAGAGCTTCAAAAGGTGTGAAATACATGAGGAGCAAGAAACGGTCTGAAAAATAGGAGGAGCATGAAGCGGTGTTGAAAAACATGAAGAGCCTGAAAAGGTGTGAAAAATATGAAGAGCTTCAAAAGGTGTTAAAAATATTAGGAGTATGAAACGGTCTGAAAAATAGGAGGAGCATGAAACGGTTTTGAAAAACATGAAGAGCCTGAAAAGGTGTGAAAAATATGAAGAGCTCCAAAGGTGTCAAAAATATGAGGAGCATGAAACGGTCTGAAAAATATGAGAGCATGAAGCGGTGTTTAAAAACATGAAGAGCCTGAAAAGGTGTGAAAAATATGAAGGGCTTCAAAAGGTGTCAAATGAGATGAGCATGAAACGCCCTGAAAAATAAGAGGAGCATGAAGTGGTGTTGAAAAAAATGAAAAGCCTGAAAAAGTGTGAAACATATGAAGAGCTTCAAAAGGTGTCAAAAATATGAGGAGAATGAAACGATCTGCAAAATAGGAGGAGCTTGAAATGGTGTTCAAAATCATGAATAGCCTGAAAAGGTGTAAAAAGTATGAATAGTTTCAAAACGTTTGAAATACATGAGGAGGATTAAACGGTCTGAAAATCGGAGGAGCATGAAGTGGTTTTGAAAAACATGAAGAGCCTGAAAAGTTGTCAAATATATGAGGAGCATGAAGCGGTCTCAAAAATATGAGGAGCATGAAACGGTCTGAAAAATAGAATCAGCATGAAGCGGTGTTGAAAAACCTTAAGAGCCAGAAAACGTGTGAAAAATATGAAGAGCTTCAAAAGGTGTGAAAAATATGAAGAGCTTCAAAAGTTGTCAAAAATTAGATGAGCATGAAACGGTGTGAAAAATAGGAGGAGCAAGAAATGGTGTTGACAAAAATGAAGAGCCTGAAAAGGTGTGAAAAATATGAAAAGCTTCAAAAGGTGTCAAATATATGAGGAGCATGAAACGGTCTGAAAAATAGGAGGAGCATGAAGCGGTGTTCAAAAACATAAAGAGCCTCAAAAGGTGTCAAAAATCTGAGGAGCATGAAACGATCTGAAAAATAGGAGGAGCATGAAGCGGTGTTCAAAAACATGAAGAGCCTGAAAAGGTGTGAAAAATATGATGAGCTTCAAAAGGTGTCAAAAATATGAGCAGCATGAAACGGTCTGAAAAATAGGAGGAGCATGAAGCCGTGTTCAAAAACATAAAGAGCCTGAAAAGGTGTGAAAAATATGAAAAGCTTCAAAAGGTGTCAAATATATCAGGAGCATGAAACGTTCTGAAGAATAGGAGAAACATGAAGCGGTGTTGAAAAACATGAAGAGTCTGAAAACGTGTGAAAATATGAAGAGCCTCAAAAATATGAAAAATATGAAGAGCTTCAAAAGTTGTGAAAAATATGAAGAGCTTCAAAAGGTGTCAAAAATGAGATGAGCATGAAACGGTCTGAAAAATATGAGGAGCATGAAGCGGTGTTGAAAATCATGAAGAGCCTGAAAACGTGTGAAAATATGAAGAGCGTCAAAAATATGAAAAATATGAAGAGCTTCAAAAGTAGTGAAAAATATGAAGAGCTTCAAAAGGTGTCAAAATGAGATGAGCGTGAAACGGTCTGAAAAATAGGAGGAGCATGAAGTGATGTTGAAAAAAATGAGAAGCATGAAAAAATGTGAAATGTATGAAGAGCTTCAAAAGCTGTCCAAAATATGAGGAGAATGAAACGGTTTCCAAAATAGGAGGAGCATGAAATGGTGTTCAAAAACATGAAGAGCCTGAAAAGGTGTGAAAAATATGAAGAGCGTCAAAAGGTGTGAAATACATGAGGAGGATTAAATGGTCTGAAAAATAGGAGGAGCATAAAGCGGTGTTGAGGAACTTGAAGAGCCTGAAAACGTGTGAAAAATATGAAGAACTTCAAAAGGTGTGAAAAATATGAAGAGCTTCAAAATGTGTCAAAAATATGAAAAGCATGAAACGGTCTGAAAAATAGGAGGATCATGTAGCGGTGTTCAAAAACATGAAGAGCCTGAAAAGATTTGAAAGATATGAAGAGCTTCAAAAGGTGTCAAAAATATGAGGAGCATGAAACGGTCTGAAAAATAGGAGGAGCATGAAACGGTGATCAAAAACATGAAGAGCCTGAAAAGGTGTGAAAAATATGAAGAGCTTCAAAAGGTGTGAAATACATGAGGAGCATGAAACGGTCTGAAAAATATGAGATGCATGAAGTTCTGTGGAAAAACATGAAGAGACTGAAAAGGTGTGAAAAATATGAAGAGCTTCAAAAGGTGTGAAATACATGAGGAGCTTGAAACTCTCTGAAAAATAGAAGGAGAATGAAGTGGTGTTCAAAACATGAAGAGCGTGAAAAGTTGTGAAAAATATGAAGAGCTTCAAAAGGTGTGAAATACATGAGGAGGATTAAACGGTCTGAAAAATAGGAGGAGCATGAAGTGATGTTGAAAAAAATGAGAAGCATGAAAAAATGTGAAATGTATGAAGAGCTTCAAAAGCTGTCCAAAATATGAGGAGAATGAAACGGTTTCCAAAATAGGAGGAGCATGAAATGGTGTTCAAAAACATGAAGAGCCTGAAAAGGTGTGAAAAATATGAAGAGCGTCAAAAGGTGTGAAATACATGAGGAGGATTAAATGGTCTGAAAAATAGGAGGAGCATGAAGCGGTGTTGAGGAACTTGAAGAGCCTGAAAACGTGTGAAAAATATGAAGAACTTCAAAAGGTGTGAAAAATATGAAGAGCTTCAAAATGTGTCAAAAATATGAAAAGCATGAAACGGTCTGAAAAATAAGAGGATCATGAAGCGGTGTTCAAAAACATGAAGAGCCTGAAAAGATTTGAAAGATATGAAGAGCTTCAAAAGGTGTCAAAAATATGAGGAGCATGAAACGGTCTGAAAAATAGGAGGAGCATGAAACGGTGATCAAAAACATGAAGAGCCTGAAAAGGTGTGAAAAATATGAAGAGCGTCAAAAGGTGTGAAATACATGAGGAGGATTAAACGGTCTGAAAAATAGGAGGAGCATGAAGCGGTGTTGAGGAACTTGAAGAGCCTGAAAACGTGTGAAAAATATGAAGAACTTCAAAAGGTGTGAAAAATATGAAGAGCTTCAAAATGTGTCAAAAATATGAAAAGCATGAAACGGTCTGAAAAATAGGAGGATCATGAAGCGGTGTTCAAAAACATGAAGAGCCTGAAAAGATTTGAAAGATATGAAGAGCTTCAAAAGGTGTCAAAAATATGAGGAGCATGAAACGGTCTGAAAAATAGGAGGAGCATGAAACGGTGATCAAAAACATGAAGAGCCTGAAAAGGTGTGAAAAATATGAAGAGCTTCAAAAGGTGTGAAATACATGAGGAGCATGAAACGGTCTGAAAAATATGAGATGCATGAAGTTCTGTGGAAAAACATGAAGAGACTGAAACGGTGTGAAAAATACGAAGAGCTTCAAAAGGTGTGAAATACATGAGGAGCTTGAAACTCTCTGAAAAATAGAAGGAGAATGAAGTGGTGTTCAAAACATGAAGAGCGTGAAAAGTTGTGAAAAATATGAAGAGCTTCAAAAGGTGTGAAATACATGAGGAGGATTAAACGGTCTGAAAAATAGGAGGAGCATGAAGCGGTGTTGAGAATCTTGAAGAGCCTGAAACCGTGTGAAAAATATGAAGAACTTCAAAAGGTGTGAAAAATATGAAGAGCTTCAAAAGGTGTCAAAAATATGAGGAGCATGAAACGGTCTGAAAAATAGGAGGAGCATGAAACGGTGATCAAAAACATGAAGAGCCTGAAAAGGTGTGAAAAATATGAAGAGCTTCAAAAGGTGTGAAATACATGAGGAGCATGAAACGGTCTGAAAAATATGAGATGCATGAAGTTCTGTGGAAAAACATGAAGAGACTGAAAAGGTGTGAAAAATATGAAGAGCTTCAAAAGGTGTGAAATACATGAGGAGCTTGAAACTCTCTGAAAAATAGAAGGAGAATGAAGTGGTGTTCAAAACATGAAGAGCGTGAAAAGTTGTGAAAAATATGAAGAGCTTCAAAAGGTGTGAAATACATGAGGAGGATTAAACGGTCTGAAAAATAGGAGGAGCATGAAGTGATGTTGAAAAAAATGAGAAGCATGAAAAAATGTGAAATGTATGAAGAGCTTCAAAAGCTGTCCAAAATATGAGGAGAATGAAACGGTTTCCAAAATAGGAGGAGCATGAAATGGTGTTCAAAAACATGAAGAGCCTGAAAAGGTGTGAAAAATATGAAGAGCGTCAAAAGGTGTGAAATACATGAGGAGGATTAAATGGTCTGAAAAATAGGAGGAGCATGAAGCGGTGTTGAGGAACTTGAAGAGCCTGAAAACGTGTGAAAAATATGAAGAACTTCAAAAGGTGTGAAAAATATGAAGAGCTTCAAAATGTGTCAAAAATATGAAAAGCATGAAACGGTCTGAAAAATAAGAGGATCATGAAGCGGTGTTCAAAAACATGAAGAGCCTGAAAAGATTTGAAAGATATGAAGAGCTTCAAAAGGTGTCAAAAATATGAGGAGCATGAAACGGTCTGAAAAATAGGAGGAGCATGAAACGGTGATCAAAAACATGAAGAGCCTGAAAAGGTGTGAAAAATATGAAGAGCGTCAAAAGGTGTGAAATACATGAGGAGGATTAAACGGTCTGAAAAATAGGAGGAGCATGAAGCGGTGTTGAGGAACTTGAAGAGCCTGAAAACGTGTGAAAAATATGAAGAACTTCAAAAGGTGTGAAAAATATGAAGAGCTTCAAAATGTGTCAAAAATATGAAAAGCATGAAACGGTCTGAAAAATAGGAGGATCATGAAGCGGTGTTCAAAAACATGAAGAGCCTGAAAAGATTTGAAAGATATGAAGAGCTTCAAAAGGTGTCAAAAATATGAGGAGCATGAAACGGTCTGAAAAATAGGAGGAGCATGAAACGGTCTGAAAAATAGGAGGAGCATGAAATGCTGTAGAAAAACATGAAGAGCCTGAAAAAGTGTGAAAAATAAGAGGAGCATGAAACGTTCTGAAAAATAGGAAGAGCATGAAACGGTGTTCAAAAACATGAAGACCCTGAAAAGGTGTGAAAAATATGAAGACCTTAAAAGGTGAAAAAATATGAGGAGCATGAAACAGTCTGAAAAATAGGATGAGAATGAAACTGTTTTGAAAAAGATGAAGAGCATGAAAAGGTGTGAAAAATATGAAGATCTTCAAAAGGTGTCAAAGATATGAGAAACATGAAACGGAATGAAAATAGGAGCAGCATGAAGCGTTGTTGAAAAACATGAAATCATGAAAAGCTGTGAAATATATGAAGAGATTCAAAAGGTGTCAAAAATATGAGGAGCATTTAACGGTCTGAAAAATAGGAGGAGCATGAAGCGGTTTTTTAAAAGATGAAGGGCATGAAAAGTTGTGAAAAATATGAAGTGCTTCAAAATGTGTAAAGAATTTGAGGAGCATGAAACGGTCTGAAAAATAGGAGGAGCATGAAATGCTGTAGAAAAACATGAAGAGCCTGAAAAAGTGTGAAAAATAAGAGGAGCATGAAACGTTCTGAAAAATAGGAAGAGCATGAAACGGTGTTCAAAAACATGAAGACCCTGAAAAGGTGTGAAAAATATGAAGACCTTAAAAGGTGAAAAAATATGAGGAGCATGAAACAGTCTGAAAAATAGGAGGAGCATGAAGCGGTGTTGAAAAACATGAAGAAAATGAAACCGTGTGAAAAATATGAAGACATTCAAAAGGTGTGAAAAATCTGAAGAGCTTCAAAAAGTGTCAAAAATGAGATGACCATGAAACGGTTTGACAAATAGGAGGAACATGAAGTGGTGTTGAAAAACATGAAGAGCCTGAAAAGCTGTGAAAAATATGAAGAGCTTCAAAAGGTGTCAAAATTATGAGGAGCATGAAACGGTCTGAAAAATAGGAGGAGCATGAAACGGTCTGAAAAATAGGAGGAGCATGAAGCGGTGTTGAAAAACATGAAGAGCCTGAAAAGGTGTGAAAAATATGAAGAGCTACAAAAGGTTTCAAAAATAGGATTAGCATGAAACGGTATGAAAAATAGGAGAAGTATGAAGCGGTGCCCAAAAACTTGAAGAGCCTGTAAACGTGTGAAAAATATGAAGAGCTTCAAAAGGTGTCAAAAATATGAGAAGCATGAAATGGTCAGAAAATTAGGAGGAGCTTGAAACGGTCTGAAAAATAGGAGGAGAATGAAATGGTGTTGAAAAACATGAAGAGCCTGAAAAGCTGTGAAAAATAAGAGGAGCATGAAACGTTCTGAAAAATAGGAGGAGAATGTAACGGTGTTCAAAAACATGAAGAGCCTGAAAAGGTGTGAAAAATATGAAGAGCTTCAAAAGGTGTCAAAAATTTGAGGAGCATGAAACGGTCTGAAAAATAGGAGGAGCATGAAACGGTGTTCAAAAATATGAGGAGCCTGAAAAGTTGTGAAAAATATGAAGAGCTTCAAAATGTGTCAAAAATATGAGGACCATGAAACGGTCTGAAAAATCGGAGGAGCATGAAACGGTCTGAAAAATAGGAGAAGCATGAAATGGTGTTGAAAAACATGAAAAGCCTGAAAAGGTGTGAAAAATATGAAGAGCTTCAAAAGGTGTTAAAAATATGAGGAGCATGAAAAGGTCTGAAAAATAGGAGGAGCATGAGGCGGTGTTCAAAAACTTGAAGAGCCTGAAAAGGTGTGAGAAATATGAAGAGCTTCAAAAGCTGTCAAAAATATGAGGAGCATGAAACGGTCTGAAAAATAGGAGGAGAATGAAGAGGTCTGAAAAAGATGAAGAGCCTGAAAATGTGTGAAAAATATGAAGAGCTTCAAAAGGTGTGAAATACATGAGGAGCATGAAACTCTCTGCAAAATACGAGCAGCATGAACCGGTGTTCAAAAACATGAAGAGACTGAAAAGGTGTGAAAAATGTGAAGATCTTCAAAACGTGTGAAAAATATGAGGAGCATGAAACAGTCTTAAAAATAGGAGGAGCAAGAAGCAGTGTTGAAAAACATGAAGAGCTTGAAAAGGTGTGAAAAATATGAAGAGCTTCAAAAGGTGTCAAAAATATGAGGAGCATGAAACACTCTGAAAATAGGAGGAGCATGAGGCGGTGATGTAAAACATGAAGAGCCTGAAAAGGTGTGAAAAATATGAAGAGCTTCAAAAGGTTCAAAAATATGAGGAGCATGAAACAGTCTGAAAAATAGGAGGAGTATGAAGCGGTGTTGAAAAACATGAAGAGCCTGAAAAGATGTGAAAAATATGAAGAGCTTCAAAAGATGTGAAATACATGAGGAGCATTAAACGGTCTGAAAAATTGGAGGAGCATGAAGTGGTGTTCAAAAACATGAAGAGACTGAAAAGGTGTGAAAAACATGAAGAGCTTCAAAAGGTGTGAAAATTATGAGGAGCAGGAAACAGTCTGAAAAATAGGAGGAGCATGAAGCGGTGTTGAAAAACATGAAGAGCTTGAGAAGGTGTGAAAAATATGAAGAGCTTCAAAAGGTGTTAAACTTATGAGGATCATGAAACAGTCTGAAAAATACGAGGAGAATGATGCGGTGTTGTAAAACATGAAGAACCTGAAAAGGTGTGAAAAATATGAATAGCTTCAAAAGGTGTCAAAAATATGAGGAGCATGAAATGGTCTGAAAAATAGGTGGAACATGAAACGGTGTTGAATAATATGAAGAGCCTGAAAATTTGTGAAAAATATGAAGAGCTTCAGAGGGTGTGAAATACATGAGGAGAATGAAACGGTCTGTAAAATAGGATTAGCATGAAGCGGTGTTGAAAATCATGAAGAGCCTGAAAAGGTGTGAAAAATATGAAGAGCTTCAAAAGATGTGAAAAATAGGAGGAGCATGAAGTGGTGCTCAAAAACATGAAGAGCCTGAAAAGGTGTGAAAAATAAGAAGAGCTTCAAAATGTGTGAAAAATATGAGGAGCATGAAACGGTCTGAAAAATAGGAGAAGCATGAAACGGTGTTCAAAACATGAAGAGACTGAAAAGTTGTGAAAAATATGAAGAGCTTCAAAAGGTGTCAAAAATATGAGGAGCATGATTCTGTCTGAAATATAGGAGGCGCATGAAACGGTGTTGAAAAACATGAAGAGCCTGAAGAAGTGTGAAAAATATGAAGAGCTTCAAAACATGTCAAAAATATGAGGAGCATGAAACGGTCTGAAAATTAGGAGGAGCAAGAAGCGGTGTTGAAAAACATGAAGTGCCTGAAAAGGTATCAAAAATATGAACAGATTCAAAGGGTGTGAAAAATATGAGGAGCTTGAAACGGTCTGAAAAATAGGAGGAGCATGAAACGGTGTTGAAAAACATGAAGTGCCTGAAAAGGTGTCAAAAATATGAAGAGCTTCAAAAGGTGTGAAAAATATGAGGAGCTTGAAACGGTCTGAAAAATAGGAGGAGCATGAAACGGTGTTCAAAAACATGAAGAAACTGAAAAGTTGTGAAAAATATGAAGAGCTTCAAAACATGTCAAAAATATGAGGAGCATGAAACGGTCTCAAAAATAGGAGGAACATGAAGCAGTGTTCAAACACATGAAGAGCCTGAAATTGTGTGAAAAATATGAAAACCTTCAAAAGGTGTCAAAATTATGAGGAGCAGGAAACGGTCTGAAAAATAGGAGTAACATGATGAGGTGTTCAAAAATATGAAGAGCCTGAAAAGGTGTGAAAAATATGAAGAGCTTCAAAAGGTGTCAAAAATATGAAGAGCTTCAAAAGGTGTCAAAAATATGAGGAGCATGAAGCGTTCTGAAAGATAGGAGGAGAAAGAAGCGTTCTGAAAAATAGGAGGAGCATGAAGTGATCTGAAAAATAGGAGGAGCATGAAGCGGTGTTCAAAAACATGAAGAGCCTGAAAAGGTGTGAAATATATGAAGAGCTTCAAAGGTGTGCAATACAAGGGGAGCATGAAACAACCTTAAAAACAGGACGAGCATGAAGCTGTGTTCAAAAACATGAGAGCCTGAAAAGGTGTGAAAAATATGAAGAGATTCAAAAGGTGTCAAAAATATGAGGAGCAAGAAACGATCTGAAAAATTGGAGGAGCATGAAGCGGTGCTCAAAAATATGAAGAACCTGAAAAGGTGTGAAAAATATGAAGAGCTTCAAAAGGTGTCAAAAATGAGAGGAGCATGAAGCGGTCTGAAAAATAGGAGGAGGAGGAAGTGGTGTTGAAAAACATGAAGAGCCTGCAAAGGTGTGAAATATATGAAGAGCTTCAAAATGTGTCAAATATATGAGGAGCATGAAACGGTCTGAAAAGTAGGAACAGCTTGAAACGGTGTTCAAAAACATGAAGAGCCTGAAAAGGTGTGAAAAATGTGAAGAGCTTCAAAAAGTGTGAAATACATCAGGAGCATGAAACGGTCTGAAAGTAGGAGGAGCATGATGCAGTGTTCAAAAACATTAGGAGCCTTAAATGGTGTGAAAAATACGAAGAGCTTCAAAAGGTGTCAAAAATTTGTGGAGCATTAAACGATCTGAAAAATACGAGGAGCATGAAGCTGTGTTCAAAAACATGAAGAGCATGAAAAGGTGTGAAAAATATGAAGAGCTTCAAAAGGTGACAAAAATATGAGGAGCATGAAACAGTCTGAAAATAGGAGGAGCATGAAACCGTGTTCAAAAACATGAAGAGTATGAAAAGTTGTGAAAAATAAGAAGTCTTCAAAAGGTGTGAAAAATATGAAGAGCTTCAAAAGATGTCATAAATGAGATGAGCATGAAACGGTCTGAAAAATAGGAGGAGCATGAAGTGGTGTTCAAAAAAATGACGAGCCTGAAAAGGTGTGAAAAATAGGAAAAGCCTCAAAATGTGTCAAAAATATGAGGAGCATGAAACGGTCTGAAAAATTGCAGGAGCATGAAGCGGTGTTGAAAAACATGAAGAGTCAGAAAACGTGTGAAAATATGAAGAGCTTCAAAAATAGGAAAAATATTAAGAGCTTCAAAGTTGTGAAAAATATGAAGAGCTTCAAAAGGTGTCAAAAATGAGCTGAGCATGAAACGGTCTGAAAAATTGGAGGAGCATCAAGCGGTGTTGAAAATCATGAAGAGGATGAAAAGGTGTGAAAAATATGAGGAGCATGAAACAGTGTTGAAAAACCTGAAGAGCCTGAAAAGGGGTGAAAAACATGAAGTGTTTCAGAAGGATTCAACAATATGAGGAGCATGAAACAGTCTGAAATTTAAGAAGAGCATGAAACGGTGTTGAAGAACATGAAGAGCCTGAAAATGTGTGAAAAATATGAAGAGCTTCAAAACCTGTCAAAAATATGAGGACCATGAAACAGTCTGAAAAATACGAGGATCATGAAGTGATGTTGAAAAACATGAAGAGCCTGAAAAGGTGTGAAAAATATGAAGAGCTTCAAAAGGTGTGAAAAATATGAGGAGCATGAATCGGTCTGAAAAATAGGAGGAGCATGAAGCAGTATTCAAAAACATGAAGAGCCTGAAAAGTTGTGAAAAATATGAGGAGCATGAAACGGTCTGAAATATAGGTGGAGTATGAAGCGGTGTTCAAAAACATGAAGAGCCTGAAGAGGTGTGAAAAATATGAAGAGCTTCAAAAGGTGTGAAAAATATGAAGAGCTTCAAACATTGTGAAAAATATGAGGAGCATGATACTGTTCTGAAAAATAGGAGCAGCATAAAGCGGTGTTAAAAACATGAAGAGCGTGAAAATGTGTGAAATATATGAAGAGCTTTAAAAAGTGTCAAAAATATGAGGAGCATGAAACGAACTGAAATATACGAGGAGCATGAAACGGTATGGAAAAACATGAAGAAAGGGAAAGGAGTGAAAAATATGATGAGATTCAAAAGGTGTGAAGAACATGAGGAACATGAAGCGGTGTTCAAAATCATGAAGAGCTTGAAAAGGTGTGAAATATATGAAGAGGTTCAAAGGTGTGAAAAATAGGAGGAGCATGAAATGGTGTTGAAAAACATGAAGAGCCTGAAAATTTGTGAAATATATGAAGAGCTTCAAAAGGTGTCAAAAATATGAGGAGCATGAAATGATCTGAAAATCAAGAGGAGCATGAAGCGGTGTTCAAAAACCTGAAAAGCCTGAAAAGGTGTGAAATATATGACGAGCTTCAAAAGGTGTCAATACTATGAGGAGCATGAAACGGTCTGAAAACAGGAGGAGCATGAAGCGGTGTTGAAAAACATGAAGAGCCTAAAAGGTGTGAACAATATGAAGAGCTTCAAAAGGTGTGAAGAATATGAAGAGCTTCAAAAGGTGTCAAATATATGAGGAGCATGAAACTGTCTGAAAAATAGGAGGAGCATGAAAGGTGTTTAAAAACATGAAGAGCCTGAAAAGATATGGAAAATATGAAGAGCTTCAAAAGGTGTCAAAAATATGAGGAGCATGAAACGGTCTGAAAAATAGGAGGAGCATGAAACGGTGTTGAAAAACATGAAGAGCCTGTAAAGGTGTGAAAAATATGAAGAGCTTCAAAAGGTGTGAAAATTATGAGGAGCATGAAACGGTCTGAAAAATTGGAGGATAATGAAGCGGTGTCAAAAACAGGAAGAGCCTGAAAAGGTGTGAAAAATATGAGGAGCATGAAATGGTCTGAAAAATAGGAGGAGCATGAAACGGTGTTGAAAAACATGAAGAACAGGAAAAGGAGTGAAAAATATGATGGGCTTCAAAAGGTGTGAAAAATATGAGGAACATGAAGCTGTGTTCAAAAACATGAAGAGCCTGAAAAGGAGTGACAATTATGAAGAATTTCAAAAGGTGTGAAAAATATGAGGAGCATGAAACGGTCTGAAAAATAGGAGGAGCATGAAGCGGTGTTGAAAAGCCTGAAGAGCCTGAAAAGGTGTGAAAAATATGTAGTGCTTCAAAAGGTGTCAAATTTACAAGTAGCATGAAACGGTGTTTAAAACTTGAAGAGCCTGAAAAGGTGTGAAGAATATGAAGAGCTTAAAAGGGGTGAAAAATATGAGGAGCATGAAACGGTCTGAAAAATAGGAGGAGCATGAAACGGTGTTGAAAACATGAAGAGCCTGCAAAGGTGTGAAAAATATGAAGAGTTTCAAAAGGTATTAAAAATATGAAGAGCATGAAACGGTCTGAAAAACAGGAGGAGCATGAAACGGTGTTGAAAACATGAAGAGCCTGCAAAGGTGTGAAAAATATGAAGAGCTTCAAACGGTGTCAAAATTATGAGGAGCATGAAACGGTCTGAAAAATAGGAGGAGCATGAAACGGTGTTGAAAACATGAAGAGCCTGAAAAGCTGTGAACAATATGAAGAGTTTGAAAAGGTATCAAAAATATGAAGATCATGAAACGGTATGAAAAATAGGAGGAGCATGATGCGGTGCTGAAAAACATGAAGAACCTGAAAAGGTGTGAAAAACGTGAAGAGCTTCAAAAGGTGTTAAAAATATGAGGAGCATGAAACGGTCTGAAAAATACGAGGAGCATGAAGTGGTGTTGAAAAACATGAAGAGCCTGAAAAGGTGTGAAAAATATGAAGAGCTTCAAAAGGTGTCAAAAATATGAGGAGCTCGAAACGGTGAAATTTTGGAGGAGCATGAAGTGGTTTTGGAAAACATGAAGAGCCTGCAAAGGTGTGAAAAATATGAAGAGCTTCAAAAGGTGTGAAAAAAATGAGGAGCATGATACATTCTGAAATATAGGAGGAGCCTGAAACGGTGTTCAAAAACATGAAGACCCTGAAAAGGTGAGAAAAATATGAAGAGCTTCAAAAGGTGTGAAAATTATGAAGAGCTTCAAAAATTGTCAAAAATAAAAGGAGGATGAAACGGTCTGAAAAATAGGAGGAGAATTAAACGGTGTTGAAAAACATGAAGAGCCTGAAATGGTGTGAAATATATGAAGAGTTTCAAAAGATGTCAAAATTAGGAGGAGCATGAAAGGGTGTGAAAATAGGAGGAGCATGAAGCGGTGTTGAAAAACATGAAGAGCCTGAAAAGGTGTGAAAAATTCGAAGAGCTTCAAAAGGTGTCAAAAATATGAGGAGCTTGAAACGGTCTGAAATATATGAGGAGCATGAAACGGTGTTCAAAAACATGAAGAGAGTGAAAAGGTGTGAAAAATATGAAAAGCTTGAAAAGGTGTGAAAAATATGGGAGCAGGAAACGGTCTGAAAAATAGGAGGAGGATTAAGCGGTGTTCAAAAACATGAAGAGCCTGAAAAGGTGTGAAAAATATGAAGAGCTTCAAAAGGTGTGAAAAATATGAGGAGTATGAAACGGTCTGAAAAATAGGAGGAGCATGAAGCGGTGTTGAAAAACATGAAGAGACTGAAAAGGTTTGAAAAATATGAAGAGCTTCAAAATGTGTGAAAAATATGAAGAGCTTCAAAAGGTGTTAAAAATATGAGGCGCATGAAACGGTCTGAAAAATAGGAGGAGCATGAAGCGGTGTTGAAAAACATGAAGAGCATGAAAACGTGTGAAAAATATGAAGAGCTTCAAAAGGTGTCAAATATATGAGGAGCATGGAACGGTCTGAAAAATAGGAGGAGCATGAAGCGGTGTTCAAAAACATGAAGACCCTGAAAAGGTCTGAAAATTATGAAGAGATTCAAAAGGTATCAAAAATATGAAGAACATGAAACGGTCTGAAAAATAGGAGGAGCATGAAGCTGTGTTGAAAAACATGAAGAGCCTGAAAAGCTGTGAAAAATATGAAGAGCTTCAAAAGGTGTCAAAAATATGAGGAGCATGAAACGGTCTGAAATACAGGAGGTGCATGAAGCGGATTTGAAAAACATGAAGAGTCTGAAAAGGTGTGAAAAATATGAGGAGCTTCAAAAGGTGTCAAAAATATGAGGAGATCGAAACGGTGAAATTTTGGAGGAGCATGAAGTGGTTTTGGAAAACATGAAGAGCCTGCAAAGGTGTGAAAAATATGAAGAGCTTCAAAAGGTGTCAGAAATATGAGGAGCATGAAACGCTATGAAAAATAGGACAAGCATGAAATGGTGTGGAAAAACATGAAGAGCCTGAAAATTTGTGAAATATATGAAGAGCTTCAAAAGGTGTCAAAAATATGAGGAGCATGAAATGAGCTGAAAATCAAGAGGAGCATGAAGCGGTGTTCAAAAACGTGAAAAGCCTGAAAAGGTGTGAAATATATGAAGAGCTTCAAAAGGGGTTAAAAATATGAGGAGCATGAAATGGTCTGAAATATACGAGGAGCATTAAATGGTGTTGACAAACATGAAGAGCCTGAAAAGGTGTGAAAAATATGAAGAGCTTTAAAGGGTGTGAAAAATATGAAGAGCTTCAAAAGTTGTCAAATATATGAGGAGCTTGAAACAATGAAATATAGGAGGAGCAGGAATCGGTGTTGAAAAACATGAAGAGCATGAAAACGTGTGAAAGATATGAAGAGCTTCAAAAGGTGTCAAAAATATGAGGAGCTTGATACGGTGAAATATAGGAGGAGCGTGAAGTGGTGTTGAAAAGCATGTAGAGCCTGCAAAGCTGTGAAAAATATGAGGAGCATGAAACAGTGTTGAAAAACATGAGGAGCATAAAATGGTCTGAAAAATAGGAGGAGAAAGAAACAGTGTTGAAAACATGAAAAGCCTGAAAAGGAGTGAAAAATATGAAGAGCTTTAAAAGGTGTGAAAAATATGAGGAGCATGATACGGTCTGAAATATAGGAGGAGCCTGAAACGGTGTTCAAAAACATGAAGACCCTGAAATGGTGTGAAAAATATAAACAGCTTCAAAAGGTGTGAAAAATATGAAGAGCTTCAAAATGTGTCAAAAATAAAAGGAGCATGAAACGGTCTGAAAAATAGGAGGAGAATTAAACTGTGTTGAAAAACATGAAGAGCCTGAAAAGGTGTGAAAAATATAAACAGCTTCAAAAGGTGTCAAAAATATGAGGAGCATGAATAAGTCTGAAAAATAGGAGGAGCATGAAACGGTGTTGAAAACATGAAGAGCCTGAAAAGCTGTGAACAATATGAAGAGTTTGAAAAGGTATCAAAAATATGAAGATCATGAAACGGTATGAAAAATAGGAGGAGCATGAAGCGGTGTTGAAAAACATGAAGAGACTGAAAAGGTTTGAAAAATATGAAGAGCTTCAAAATGTGTGAAAAATATGAAGAGCTTCAAAAGGTGTTAAAAATATGAGGCGCATGAAACGGTCTGAAAAATAGGAGGAGCATGAAGCGGTGTTGAAAAACATGAAGAGCATGAAAACGTGTGAAAAATATGAAGAGCTTCAAAAGGTGTCAAATATATGAGGAGCATGGAACGGTCTGAAAAATAGGAGGAGCATGAAGCGGTGTTCAAAAACATGAAGACCCTGAAAAGGTCTGAAAATTATGAAGAGATTCAAAAGGTATCAAAAATATGAAGAACATGAAACGGTCTGAAAAATAGGAGGAGCATGAAGCTGTGTTGAAAAACATGAAGAGCCTGAAAAGCTGTGAAAAATATGAAGAGCTTCAAAAGGTGTCAAAAATATGAGGAGCATGAAACGGTCTGAAATACAGGAGGTGCATGAAGCGGATTTGAAAAACATGAAGAGTCTGAAAAGGTGTGAAAAATATGAGGAGCTTCAAAAGGTGTCAAAAATATGAGGAGATCGAAACGGTGAAATTTTGGAGGAGCATGAAGTGGTTTTGGAAAACATGAAGAGCCTGCAAAGGTGTGAAAAATATGAAGAGCTTCAAAAGGTGTCAGAAATATGAGGAGCATGAAACGCTATGAAAAATAGGACAAGCATGAAATGGTGTGGAAAAACATGAAGAGCCTGAAAATTTGTGAAATATATGAAGAGCTTCAAAAGGTGTCAAAAATATGAGGAGCATGAAATGAGCTGAAAATCAAGAGGAGCATGAAGCGGTGTTCAAAAACGTGAAAAGCCTGAAAAGGTGTGAAATATATGAAGAGCTTCAAAAGGGGTTAAAAATATGAGGAGCATGAAATGGTCTGAAATATACGAGGAGCATTAAATGGTGTTGACAAACATGAAGAGCCTGAAAAGGTGTGAAAAATATGAAGAGCTTTAAAGGGTGTGAAAAATATGAAGAGCTTCAAAAGTTGTCAAATATATGAGGAGCTTGAAACAATGAAATATAGGAGGAGCAGGAATCGGTGTTGAAAAACATGAAGAGCATGAAAACGTGTGAAAGATATGAAGAGCTTCAAAAGGTGTCAAAAATATGAGGAGCTTGATACGGTGAAATATAGGAGGAGCGTGAAGTGGTGTTGAAAAGCATGTAGAGCCTGCAAAGCTGTGAAAAATATGAGGAGCATGAAACAGTGTTGAAAAACATGAGGAGCATAAAATGGTCTGAAAAATAGGAGGAGAAAGAAACAGTGTTGAAAACATGAAAAGCCTGAAAAGGAGTGAAAAATATGAAGAGCTTTAAAAGGTGTGAAAAATATGAGGAGCATGATACGGTCTGAAATATAGGAGGAGCCTGAAACGGTGTTCAAAAACATGAAGACCCTGAAATGGTGTGAAAAATATAAACAGCTTCAAAAGGTGTGAAAAATATGAAGAGCTTCAAAATGTGTCAAAAATAAAAGGAGCATGAAACGGTCTGAAAAATAGGAGGAGAATTAAACTGTGTTGAAAAACATGAAGAGCCTGAAAAGGTGTGAAAAATATAAACAGCTTCAAAAGGTGTCAAAAATATGAGGAGCATGAATAAGTCTGAAAAATAGGAGGAGCATGAAACGGTGTTGAAAACATGAAGAGCCTGAAAAGCTGTGAACAATATGAAGAGTTTGAAAAGGTATCAAAAATATGAAGATCATGAAACGGTATGAAAAATAGGAGGAGCATGAAGCGGTGCTGAAAAACATGAAAACCTGAAAAGGTGTGAAAAACATGAAGAGCTTCAAAAGGTGTTAAAAATATGAGGAGCATGAAACAGTCTGAAAAATAGGAGGAGCATGAAGTGGTGTTGAAAAACATGAAGAGCCTGAAAAGGTGTGAAAAATATGAGGAGCATGAATCAATCTGAAAAATAGGAGGAGCAAGAAGCAGTGTTCAAAAACATGATGAGCCTGAAAAGGTGTGAAAAATATGAATAGCTTCAAAAGGTGTGACAAATATGAAGAGCTTCAAAAGGTGTGACAAATATGAAGAGCTTCAAAAGGTGTCAAAAATAAAAGGAGCATGAAACGGTCTGAAAAATAGGAGGAGAATTAAACGGTATTGAAAAACATGAAGAGCCTGAAATGCTGTGAAATATATGAAGAGCTTCAAAAGGTGTCAAAAATATGAGGAGCATGAAGCAGTCTGAAAAATAGGAGGAGCATGAAACGGTCTAAAAATTAGGAGGAGCATGAAGCCGTGTTCAAAAACATGAAGAGCCTGAAAAGGTGTGAAAAATATGAAGAGCTTCAAAAGGTATAAAAAATATGAGGAGCTTGATTAGGAGTTCAAAAACATGAAGAGCCTGAAAAGGTGTGAACAATATGAAGAGCTTCAAAAGGTGTGAAAAATATGAAGAGCTTCAAAAGGTTTCAAATATTGAGGAGCGTGAAACTGTCTGAAAAATAGGAGAACCATGAAAGGTGGAGAAAAACATGAAGAGACTGAAAAGGTGTGAAAAATATGAAGAGCTTCAAAAGGTGTCAAAAATATGAGGAGCATGAAACGGTCTGAAAAAGAGGAGGAGCATGAGGTGGTGTTGAAAAACATGAAGAGCCTGAAAAGTTGTGAAAAATATGAAGAGCTTCACAAGGTGTGAAAAATAGGAGGAGCATGAAGCGGTGTTGAAAAACATGCAGAGCCTGAAAAGGTGTGAAAAATATGAAGAGCTTCAAAAGGTGTCAAAATATGAGGAGCATGAAACGGTCTGAAAAATAGGAGCATGAAGCGGTGTTGAAAAACATGAAGAGCCTGAAATGGTGTGAAAAACATGAAGAGCTTCAAAAGGTGTCAAAAATATGAGGAGCATGAAACGGGCTGAATAATATGAGGAGCAAGAAACGGTGTTCAGAAACATGAAGAGTCTGAAAATGTGTGAAAAATATGAAGAGCTTAAAAAGGTGTCAAAAATATGAGGAGCATGAAACAGTCTGGAAAATAGGAGGAGTGTGAAGTGGTGTTCAAAAACATGAGGATCCTGAAAAGGTGTGAAAAATATGAAGAGTTTAAAAAGGTGTCAAAAATCTGAGGAGCATGAAAAGGTCTGAAGAATAGGAGGAGCATGAAGCGGTGCTGAAAAACATGAAGAACATGGACAGTTTTGAAATATATGAAGAGTTTAAAAGGTGTGAAAAATATGAGGAGCATGAAACTGTCTGAAAAATAGGAGGAGCATGGAGCGGTGTTGAAAAACATGAGGAGCCTGCAAAGGAGTGAAAAATATGATGAGCTTCAAAACGTGTCAAAAATATGAGGAGCATGAAAAGGCCTAAGAAATAGGAGGAGCATGAAGCAGTGTTGAAAAACATGAACAGCATGAAAAGGTGTGAAAAATATGAAGAGCTTCAAAAGGTGTCAAATATATGAGGAGCATGAATCGGTCTTCAAATTAGGAGGAGCATGAAACGGTGTTTAAAAACATGAAGAGCCTGGAAAGGTGTGAAAAATATGAAGAGCTTCAAAAGGTGTCAAAAATATGAGGAGCATGAAACGGTCTTAAAAATAGGAGGGGCATGAAGCGTTGTTGGAAAACATGAAGAGACTGAAAAGGTTTGAAAAATATGAAGAGCTTCAAAAGGTGTCAAAAATATGAGGAGCATGAAACGGTCTGAAAAATAGTAGGAACGTGAATCGGTATTCAAAAACATGAAGAGCCTGAAAAGGTGTGAAAAATATTAAGAGCTTCAAAACCTATCAAAAATATGAGGAACATGAAACGGTCTGAAAAATAGGAGGAGCATGAAGCGGTGTTGAAAAACATGAAGAGCATGAAAAGGTGTGAAAAATATGAAGAGCTTCAAAATGTGTCAAAAATATAAGGAGCATGAAACGTTCTGAAAAATATGAGGAGCAGGAAAGGGTTTTCAAAAACATGAAGAGCCTGAAATGGTGTGAAAAATATGAAGAGCTTCAAAAGGTGTCAAAAATATGAGGAGCATGAAACGGTCTGAAAAATAGGAGGAGCATGAATCGGTCTGAAAAATAGGAGGAGCATGAAGCGGTGTTGAAAAACATGAAGAGCCTGAAAAAGTGTAAAAATATGAAGAGCTTCAAAGGTGTCAAAAATATGAGTAGCATGAAACTGTCTGAAAAATAGGAGGAGCATGAATCGGTGTTGAAAAACATGCAGAGCCTGAAAAGGGGTGAAAAATATGAAGAGCTTCAAAACGTGTCCAAAATATGAGGAGCCTGAAACGGTCTGAAAAATAGGAGGAGCATGAAGCGGTGTTGAAAAACATGAAGAGCATGAAAACGTGTGAAAAACATGAAGAGCTTCAAAAGGTGTCAAAATATGAGGAGCATGAAACGGTCTGAAAAATAGGAGGAGCAAGAAACGGTGTTCAGAAACATGAAGAGCCTGAAAAGGTGTGAAAAATATGAAGAGCTTCAAAAGGTGTCAAAAATATGAGGAGCATGAAACAGTCTGGAAAATAGGAGGAGTGTGAAGTGGTGTTCAAAAACATGAAGATCCTGAAAAGGTGTGAAAAATATGAAGAGATTAAAAAGGTGTCAAAAATCTGAGGAGCATGAAAAGGTCTGAAGAATAGGAGAAGCATGAAGCGGTGCTGAAAAACATGAAGAACCTGGACAGGTTTGAAATATATGAAGAGTTTAAAAGGTGTGAAAAATATGAGGAGCATGAAACAGTCTGAAAAATCGGAGGAGCATGGAGCGGTGTTGAAAAACATGAGGAGCCTGCAAAGGAGTGAAAAATATGACGAGCTTCAAAACGTGTCAAAAATATGAGGAGCATGAAAAGGCCTAAGAAATAGGAGGAGCATGAAGCAGTGTTGAAAAACATGAACAGCATGAAAAGGTGTGAAAAATATGAAGAGCTTCAAAAGGTGTCAAATATATGAGGAGCATGAATCGGTCTTCAAATTAGGAGGAGCATGAAGCCGTGTTCAAAAACATGAAGAGCCTGAAAAGGTGTGAGAAACATGAAGAGATTCAAAAGGTGTCAAAAATATGAGGAGCAAGAAACGGTCTGAAAAATAGGAGGAGCATGAAGCACTGTTGAAAAACATGAAGCCTGAAATGGTGTGAAAAATAGGAAGAGCTTCAAAAGGTGTGAAAAATATGAGGAGCATGAAGCGCTCTGAAAATTAGGAGGAGCATGAAGCCGTGTTCAAAAACATGAAGAGCCTGAAAAGGTGTGAAAAATATGAAGAGCTTCAAAAGCCATCAAAAATATGAGGGGCATGTAACGGTCTGAAAATTAGGAGGAGCATGAAGCCGTGTTCAAAAATATGAAGACCCTTAAAAGGTGTGAAAAATATGAAGAGCTTCAAAAGGTGTCAAATATATGAGGAGCATGAATCGGTCTTCAAATTAGGAGGAGCATGAAACGGTGTTTAAAAACATGAAGAGCCTGGAAAGGTGTGAAAAATATGAAGAGCTTCAAAAGGTGTCAAAAATATGAGGAGCATGAAACGGTCTTAAAAATAGGAGGGGCATGAAGCGTTGTTGGAAAACATGAAGAGACTGAAAAGGTTTGAAAAATATGAAGAGCTTCAAAAGGTGTCAAAAATATGAGGAGCATGAAACGGTCTGAAAAATAGTAGGAACATGAATCGGTATTCAAAAACATGAAGAGCCTGAAAAGGTGTGAAAAATATTAAGAGCTTCAAAACCTATCAAAAATATGAGGAACATGAAACGGTCTGAAAAATAGGAGGAGCATGAAGCGGTGTTGAAAAACATGAAGAGCATGAAAAGGTGTGAAAAATATGAAGAGCTTCAAAATGTGTCAAAAATATAAGGAGCATGAAACGTTCTGAAAAATATGAGGAGCAGGAAAGGGTTTTCAAAAACATGAAGAGCCTGAAATGGTGTGAAAAATATGAAGAGCTTCAAAAGGTGTCAAAAATATGAGGAGTATGAAACGGTCTGAAAAATAGGAGGAGCATGAATTGGTCTGAAAAATAGGAGGAGCATGAAGCGGTGTTGAAAAACATGAAGAGCCTGAAAAAGTGTAAAAATATGAAGAGCTTCAAAGGTGTCAAAAATATGAGTAGCATGAAACTGTCTGAAAAATAGGAGGAGCATGAATCGGTGTTGAAAAACATGAAGAGCCTGAAAAGGGGTGAAAAATATGAAGAGCTTCAAAACGTGTCCAAAATATGAGGAGCCTGAAACGGTCTGAAAAATAGGAGGAGCATGAAGCTGTGTTGAAAAACATGAAGAGCATGAAAACGTGTGAAAAATATGAAGAGCTTCAAAAGGTGTCAAAATATGAGGAGCATGAAACGGTCTGAAAAATAGGAGGAGCATGAAGCCATGTTCAAAAACATGAAGAGCCTGAAAAGGTGTGAAAAATATGAAGAGCTTCAAAAGGTGTCAAAAATATGAGGAGCATGAAAAGATCTGAAAAATAAGAGGAGCATGAAGCCGTGTTCAAAAACATGAAGAGCCTAAAAAGTTGTGAAAAATATGAAGAGCTTCAAATAGTGTCAAAAATATGAGGAGCATGAAGCGGTCTGAAAAATAGGAGGAGCATGAAGCAGTGTTCAAAAACATGAATAGCCTGAAAAGGTGTGAAATATATGAAGAGCTTCAAAAGGCTTCAAAAATAAGAGAAGCATGAAACGGTCTGAAATAATGGAGGAGCATTAAATGGTGTTCAAAAACATGAAGAGCCTGAAAAGGGGTGAAATATATGAAGAGCTTCAAATGGTGTCAAAAATATGAGGAGTTTGAAACTGTCTGAAAAATATGAGGAGCATGAAACGGTGTTCAAAAACATGAAGAGCCTGAAAAGGTGTAAAAAATATGAAGAGCTTGAAAAGGTGTCAAAAATATGAGAAGCATGAAAAGGTCTGAAAAATATGAGGAGCATGAAGCCGTGTTCAAAAACATGAAGTGCCTGAAAAGGTGTGAAATATATGAAGAGCTTCAAAAAGCGTCAAAAATATGAGGAGCATGAAACGGTCTGAAAAATAGGAGGAGCATTATGCAGTGTTCAACAACATGAAGAGCCTGAAAAGGTGGAAAAATATGAAGAGTTTCAAAAGGTTTCCGAATTATGACGAGCATGGAACGGTCTGAAATAATGGAGGAGCATTAAATGGTGTTCAAAAACATGAAGAGCCTGAAAAGATGTGAAATATATGAAGAGATTCAAATGGTGTCAAAAATATGAGGACTTTGAAACTGTCTGAAAAATAGGAGGAGCATGAAGCCGTGTTCAAAAACATGAAGAGCCTGAAAAGGTGTTAAAAATATGAAGAGCTTCAAAAGGTATAAAAAATATGAGGAGCTTGATTAGGAGTTCAAAAACATGAAGAGCCTGAAAAGGTGTGAAGAAAATGAAGAGCTTCAAAAGGTGTGAAAAATATGAAGAGCTTCAAAAGGTTTCAAATATTGAGTAGCATGAAACGGTCTGAAAAATAGGAGGAGCATGAAACGGAATTCAAAAACATGAAGAGCCTGAAATGGTGTGAAAAACATGAAGAGCTTCAAAAGGTGTCAAAAATATGAGGAGCATGAAACGGGCTGAATAATATGAGGAGCAAGAAACGGTGTTCAGAAACATGAAGAGCCTGAAAAGGTGTGAAAAATATGAAGAGCTTAAAAAGGTGTCAAAAATATGAGGAGCATGAAACAGTCTGGAAAATAGGAGGAGTGTGAAGTGGTGTTCAAAAACATGAAGATCCTGAAAAGGTGTGAAAAATATGAAGAGCTTAAAAAGGTGGCAAAAATCTGAGGAGCATGAAAAGGTCTGAAGAATAGGAGGAGCATGAAGCGGTGCTGAAAAACGTGAAGAACCTGGACAGGTTTGAAATATATGAAGAGTTTAAAAGGTGTCAAAAATATGAGGAGCATGAAACAGTCTGAAAAATAGGAGGAGCATGGAGCGGTGTTGAAAAACATGAGGAGCATGCAAAGGAGTGAAAAATATGACGAGCTTCAAAACATGTCAAAAATATGAGGAGCATGAAAAGGCCTAAGAAATAGGAGGAGCATGAAGCAGTGTTGAAAAACATGAACAGCATGAAAAGGTGTGAAAAATATGAAGAGCTTCAAAAGGTGTCAAATATATGAGGAGCATGAATCGGTCTTCAAATTAGGAGGAGCATGAAGCCGTGTTCAAAAACATGAAGAGCCTGAAAAGGTGTGAGAAACATGAAGAGATTCAAAAGGTGTCAAAAATATGAGGAGCAAGAAACGGTCTGAAAAATAGGAGGAGCATGAAGCACTGTTGAAAAACATGAAGCCTGAAATGGTGTGAAAAATAGGAAGAGCTTCAAAAGGTGTGAAAAATATGAGGAGCATGAAACGGTCTGAAAAAGAGGAGGAGCATGAGGTGGTGTTGAAAACATGAAGAGCCTGAAAAGTTGTGAGAAACATGAAGAGATTCAAAAGGTGTCAAAACTATGAGGAGCATGAAACGGTCTGAAAAATAGGAGGAGGATGTAGCAGTGTTCAAAAATATTAAGAGCCTGAAAAGGTGTGAAAAATATGAAGAGCTTCAAAAGCCATCAAAAATATGAGGGGCATGTAACGGTCTGAAAATTAGGAGGAGCATGAAGCCGTGTTCAAAAATATGAAGACCCTTAAAAGGTGTGAAAAATATGAAGAGCTTCAAAAGGTGTCAAAAATATGAGGAGCATGAAACGGTCTGAAAAAGAGGAGGAGCATGAGGTGGTGTTGAAAACATGAAGAGCCTGAAAAGTTGTGAGAAACATGAAGAGATTCAAAAGGTGTCAAAAATATGAGGAGCAAGAAACGGTCTGAAAAATAGGAGGAGCATGAAGCACTGTTGAAAAACATGAAGCCTGAAATGGTGTGAAAAATAGGAAGAGCTTCAAAAGGTGTGAAAAATATGAGGAGCATGAAGCGCTCTGAAAATTAGGAGGAGCATGAAGCCGTGTTCAAAAACATGAAGAGCCTGAAAAGGTGTGAAAAATATGAAGAGCTTCAAAAGTTGTGAAAAATATGAGCAGCATGAAACGGTCTGAAAAATAGGAGGAGGATGTAGCAGTGTTCAAAAATATTAAGAGCCTGAAAAGGTGTGAAAAATATGAAGAGCTTCAAAAGGTGTCAAATATGAGGAGCATGAAACGGTCTGAAAAATAGGAGGAGCATGAAGCCATGTTCAAAAACATGAAGAGCCTGAAAAGGTGTGAAAAATATGAAGAGCTTCAAAAGGTGTCAAAAATATGAGGAGCATGAAAAGATCTGAAAAATAAGAGTAGCATGAAGCCGTGTTCAAAAACATGAAGAGCCTAAAAAGTTGTGAAAAATATGAAGAGCTTCAAATAGTGTCAAAAATATGAGGAGCATGATACGGTCTGAAAAATAGGAGGAGCATGAAGCAGTGTTCAAAAACATGAAGAGCCTGAAAAGGTGTGAAAAATATGAAGAGCTTCAAAAGGCTTCAAAAATAAGAGAAGCATGAAACGGTCTGAAATAATGGAGGAGCATTAAATGGTGTTCAAAAACATGAAGAGCCTGAAAAGGGGTGAAATATATGAAGAGCTTCAAATGGTGTCAAAAATATGAGGACTTTGAAACTGTCTGAAAAATAGGAGGAGCATGAAAAGGTGTTCAAAAACATGAAGAGCCTGAAAAGGTGTTAAAAATATGAAGAGCTTCAAAAGGTATAAAAAATATGAGGAGCATGAAAAGGTCTGAAAAATAGGAGGAGCATGAAGCCGTGTTCAAAAGCATGAAGAGCCTGAAAAGGTGTGAAATATATGAAGAGCTTCAAAAGGCGTCAAAAATATGAGGAGCATGAAACGGTCTGAAAAATAGGAGGAGCATGATGCAGTGTTCAACAACATGAAGAGCCTGAAAAGGTGGGAAAAATATGAAGAGTTTCAAAAGGCTTCAGAATTATGAGGAGCATGGAACGGTCTGAAATAATGGAGGAGCATTAAATGGTGTTCAAAAACATGAAGAGCCTGAAAAGATGTGAAATATATGAAGAGATTCAAATGGTGTCAAAAATATGAGGACATTGAAACTGTCTGAAAAATAGGAGGAGCATGAAAAGGTGTTCAAAAACATGAAGAGCCTGAAAAGGTGTTAAAAATATGAAGAGCTTCAAAAGGTATAAAAAATATGAGGAGCTTGATTAGGAGTTCAAAAACATGAAGAGCCTGAAAAGGTGTGAAGAAAATGAAGAGCTTCAAAAGGTGTGAAAAATATGAAGAGCTTCAAAAGGTTTCAAATATTGAGGAGCATGAAACTGTCTGAAAAATAGGAGGACCATGAAAGGTGGTGAAAAACATGAAGAGCCTGAAAAGGTGTGAAGAAAATGAAGAGCTTCAAAAGGTGTCAAAAATATGAAGAGCTTCAAAAGGTGTCAAAAATATGAGGAGCATGAAACGGTCTGAAAAAGAGGAGGAGCATGAGGTGGTGTTGAAAAACATGAAGAGCCTGAAAAGGTGTGAGAAACATGAAGAGATTCAAAAGGTGTCAAAAATATGAGGAGCAAGAAACGGTCTGAAAAATAGGAGGAGCATGAAGCACTGTTGAAAAACATGAAGCCTGAAATGGTGTGAAAAATAGGAAGAGCTTCAAAAGGTGTGAAAAATATTAGGAGCATGAAGCGCTCTGAAAATTAGGAGGAGCATGAAGCCGTGTTCAAAAACATGAAGACCCTTAAAAGGTGTGAAAAATATGAAGAGCTTCAAAAGGTGACAAATATGAGGAGCATGAAACGGTCTGAAAAATAGGAGGAGCATGAAGCCATGTTCAAAAACATGAAGAGCCTGAAAAGGTGTGAAAAATATGAAGAGCTTCAAAAGGTGTCAAAAATATGAGGAGCATGAAAAGATCTGAAAAATAAGAGGAGCATGAAGCCGTGTTCAAAAACATGAAGAGCCTAAAAAGGTGTGAAAAATATGAAGAGCTTCAAATAGGGTCAAAAATATGAGGAGCATGAAACGGTCTGAAAAATAGGAGGAGCATGAAGTCGTGTTCAAAAACATGAAGAGCCTGAAAAGATGTGAAATATATGAAGAGATTCAAATGGTGTCAAAAATATGAGGACTTTGAAACTGTCTGAAAAATAGGAGGAGCATGAAAAGTTGTTCAAAAATATGAAGAGCCTGAAAAGGTGTTAAAAATATGAAGAGCTTCAAAAGGTATAAAAAATATGAGGAGCTTGATTAGGAGTTCAAAAACATGAAGAGCCTGAAAAGGTGTGAACAATATGAAGAGCTTCAAAAGGTGTGAAAAATATGAAGAGCTTCAAAAGGTTTCAAATATTGAGGAGCATGAAACGGTCTGAAAAATAGGAGGACCATGAAAGTTGTTGAAAAACATGAAGAGACTGAAAAGGTGTGAAAAATATGAAGAGCTTCAAAAGGTGTCAAAAATATGAGGAGCATGAAACAGTCTGGAAAATAGGAGGAGCATGAGGTGGTGTTGAAAAACATGAAGAGCCTGAAAAGGTGTGAGCAACATGAAGAGATTCAAAAGGTGTCAAAAATCAGAGGAGCATGAAAAGGTCTGAAGAATAGGAGGAGCATGAAGCGGTGCTGAAAAACGTGAAGAACCTGGACAGGTTTGAAATATATGAAGAGTTTAAAAGGTGTGAAAAATATGAGGAGCATGAAACTGTCTGAAAAATCGGAGGAGCATGGAGCGGTGTTGAAAAACATGAGGAGCCTGCAAAGGCATGAAAAATATGACGAGCTTCAAAACGTGTCAAAAATATGAGGAGCATGAAAAGGCCTAAGAAATAGGAGGAGCATGAAGCAGTGTTGAAAAACATGAACAGCATGAAAAGGTGTGAAAAATATGAAGAGCTTCAAAAGTTGTCAAAATATGAGGAGCATGAAACGGTCTGAAAAATAGGAGGAGCATGAAGTGGCCTTGAAAAACATGTAGAGCCTGAAAAGTTGTGAAAAATATGAAGAGCTTCACAAGGTGTGAAAAATAGGAGGAGCATGAAGCGGTGTTGAAAAACATGCAGAGCCTGAAAAGGTGTGAAAAGTATGAAGAGCTTCAAAAGGTGTCAAAATATGAGGAGCATGAAACGGTCTGAAAAATAGGAGCATGAAGCGGTGTTGAAAAACATGAAGAGCCTAAAATGGTGTGAAAAACATGAAGAGCTTCAAAAGGTGTCAAAAATATGAGGAGCATGAAACGGGCTGAATAATATGAGGAGCAAGAAACGGTGTTCAGAAACATGAAGAGTCTGAAAATGTGTGAAAAATATGAAGAGCTTAAAAAGGTGTCAAAAATATGAGGAGCATGAAACAGTCTGGAAAATAGGAGGAGTGTGAAGTGGTTTTCAAAAACATGAAGATCCTGAAAAGGTGTGAAAAATATGAAGAGTTTAAAAAGGTGTCAAAAATTTGAGGAGCATGAAAAGGTCTGAAGAATAGGAGGAGCATGAAGCGGTGCTGAAAAACATGAAGAACCTGACAGGTTTGAAATATATGAAGAGTTTAAAAGGTGTGAAAAATATGAGGAGCATGAAACTGTCTGAAAAATAGGAGGAGCATGGAGCGGTGTTGAAAAACATGAGGAGCCTGCAAAGGAGTGAAAAATATGACGAGCTTCAAAACGTGTCAAAAATATGAGGAGCATGAAAAGGCCTAAGAAATAGGAGGAGCATGAAGCAGTGTTGAAAAACATGAACAGCATGAAAAGGTGTGAAAAATATGAAGAGCTTCAAAAGGTGTCAAATATATGAGGAGCATGAATCGGTCTTCAAATTAGGAGGAGCATGAAATGGTGTTTAATAACATGAAGAGCCTGGAAAGGTGTGAAAAATATGAAGAGCTTCAAAAGGTGTCAAAAATATGAGGAGCATGAAACGGTCTTAAAAATAGGAGGGGCATGAAGCGTTGTTGGAAAACATGAAGAGACTGAAAAGGTTTGAAAAATATGAAGAGCTTCAAAAGGTGTCAAAAATATGAGGAGCATGAAACGGTCTGAAAAATAGTAGGAACATGAATCGGTATTCAAAAACATGAAGAGCCTGAAAAGGTGTGAAAAATATTAAGAGCTTCAAAACCTATCAAAAATATGAGGAACATGAAACGGTCTTAAAAATAGGAGGAGCATGAAGCGGTGTTGAAAAACATGAAGAGCATGAAAAGGTGTGAAAAATATGAAGAGCTTCAAAATGTGTCAAAAATATAAGGAGCATGAAACGTTCTGAAAAATATGAGAAGCAAGAAAGGGTTTTCAAAAACATGAAGAGCCTGAAATGGTGTGAAAAATATGAAGAGCTTCAAAAGGTGTCAAAAATATGAGGAGCATGAAACGGTCTGAAAAATAGGAGGAGCATGAATCGGTCTGAAAAATAGGAGGAGCATGAAGCGGTGTTGAAAAACATGAAGAGCCTGAAAAAGTGTGAAAAATATGAAGAGCTTCAAAGGTGTCAAAAATATGAGTAGCATGAAACTGTCTGAAAAATAGGAGGAGCATGAATCGGTGTTGAAAAACATGAAGAGCCTGAAAAGGGGTGAAAAATATGAAGAGCTTCAAAACGTGTCCAAAATATGAGGAGCCTGAAACGGTCTGAAAAATAGGAGGAGCATGAAGCTGTGTTGAAAAACATGAAGAGCATGAAAACGTGTGAAAAATATGAAGAGCTTCAAAAGGTGTCAAAATATGAGGAGCATGAAACGGTCTGAAATATACGAGGAGCGTGAAGTGGTGTTCAAAACATGAAGAGCATGAAAAGGTGTGAAAAATATGAAGAGGTTCAAAAGGTGTCAAATCTATGAGGAGGATGAAACGGTTTGAAAAATAGGAGGAGCATGAAGCGGTGTTGAAAAACATGAAGAACCTGAAAAGGTTTGAAAATTATGATGAATTTCAAAACGTGTTAAAAATATGAGGAGCATGAAACTGTCTGAAAAATAGGAGGAGCATGAAGCGGTGTTGAAAAATATGAAGAGCCTGAAAAGGTGTGAAAATTATGATGAATTTCAAAACGTGTTAAAAATATGAGGAGCATGAAACGGCCTGAAAAATAGGAGGAGCATGAAGCGGTGTTGAAAAACATGAAAAGCCTGAAAAGGTGTGAAATATATGAAGAGCTTAAAAAGGTGTCAAAAATATTAGGAGCATGAAACGGTCTGAAAAATAGGAGGAGCATGACGTGATGTTGAAAAATCATGAAGGGCCTGAAAAGTTGTGAAAAATATGAAGAGCTTCAAAAGGTGTCAAAAATATGAGGAGCATGAAACGACCTGAAAAATGGGAGGAGCATGAAGCGGTGTTGAAAAACATGAAGAGCCGGAAAAGGTGTGAAAAATAAGACAAGCTTCAAAAGGTTTCAGAAATATAAGGAGCATGAAACGGTCTGAAAAATAGGAGGAGCATGAAGCGGTTTTGAAAAACATGAAGAGCCTGAAAAGGTTTGAAATATATTAAAGGCCTCAAAAGGTGTCAAAAATATGAGGAGCATGAAACGGGCTGAATAATATGAGGAGCAAGAAACGGTGTTCAGAAACATGAAGAGTCTGAAAATGTGTGAAAAATATGAAGAGCTTAAAAAGGTGTCAAAAATATGAGGAGCATGAAACAGTCTGGAAAATAGGAGGAGTGTGAAGTGGTGTTCAAAAACATGAAGTTCCTGAAAAGGTGTGAAAAATATGAAGAGCTTAAAAAGGTGTCAAAAATCTGAGGAGCATGAAACGGTCTGAAAAATAGGAGGAGCATGAAACGGTCTGAAAAATAGGAGGAGCATGAAACGGTGATCAAAAACATGAAGAGCCTGAAAAGGTGTGAAAAATATGAAGAGCTGCAAAAGGTGTGAAAAATATGAAGAGCTGCAAAAGGTGTGAAAAATATGTGGAACATGAAACGTTCTGAAAAATAGGAGGAGCATGAAACGGTGATCAAAAACATGAAGAGCCTGAAAAGGGGTGAAAAATATGAAGAGTTTCAAAAGGTATCAAAAATATGAAGAGCTTGAAATTATCTGAAAAATAGGAGGAGCATGAAGCGGTGTTCAAAAACATGAAGAGCATGAAAAGGTGTGAAAAATATGAAGAGCTTCAAAAAGTTTTAAAAATATGAGGAGCATGAAACGGTCTGAAATATATGAGGAGCATTAAATGGTGTTGACAAAGATGAAGAGCTTGAAAAGGTGTGAAAAATATGAAGAGCTTTAAAGGGCGTGAAAAATATGAAGAGCTTCAAAAGTTGTCAAATATATGAGGAGCTTGAAACGATGAAATATAGGAGGAGCATGAAACGGTTTGAAAAACATGAAGAGCATGAAAACGTGTGAAAAATATGAAGAGCTTCAAAGGTGTCAATAATATGAGGAGCTTGATACGGTGAAATATAGGAGGAGCGTGAAGTGGTGTTGAAAAGCATGCAGAGCCAGGAAAGCTGTGAAAAATATGAGGAGCATGAAACAGTGTTGAAAAACATGTGGAGCATGAAATCGTCTGAAAAATAGGAGGAGAAAGAAACGGTGTTGAAAATATGAAGAGCCTGAAAAGGAATGAAAAATATGAAGAGCGTCAAAAGGTGTGAAAAATATGAGGAGCATGATACGGTCTGAAATATAGGAGGAGCCTGAAACGGTGTTCAAAAACATGAAGACCCTGAAAGGGGTGAAAAATATGAAGAGCTTCAAAAGGTGTGACAAATATGAAGAGCTTCAAAAGGTGTCAAAAATAAGAGGAGCATGAAACGGTCTGAAAAACAGGAGGAGCATGAAGCTGTGTTGAAAAACATGAAGAGCCTGAAAAGGTGTGAAAAATAAGACAAGCTTCAAAAGCTTTCAGAAATAAGAGGAGCATGAAACGGTCTGAAAAATAGGAGGAGCATGAAGTGATGTTGAAAAATCATGAAGGGCCTGAAAAGTTGTGAAAAATATGAAGAACTTCAAAAGGTGTCAAATATATGAGGAGCATGAAGCGGTGTTGAAAAACATGAAGAGCATGAAAAGGTGTTAAAAATATGAAGAGCTTCAAAAGGTGTCAAAAATATGAGGAGCATGAAACGGCCTGAAAAATGGGAGGAGCATGAAGCGGTGTTGAAAAACATGAAGAGCCTGAAAAGGTGTGAAAAATAAGACAAGCTTCAAAAGGTTTCAGAAATATGAGGAGCATGAAACGGTCTGAAAAATAGGAGGAGCATGAAACGGAGTTCAAAAACATGAAGAGCCTGAAATGGTGTGAAAAACATGAAGAGCTTCAAAAGGTGTCAAAAATATGAGGAGCATGAAACGGGCTGAATAATATGAGGAGCAAGAAACGGTGTTCAGAAACATGAAGAGCCTGCAAAGGAGTGAAAAATATGACGAGCTTCAAAACGTGTCAAAAATATGAGGAGTATGAAACAGTCTGGAAAATAGGAGGAGTGTGAAGTGGTGTTCAAAAACATGAAGATCCTGAAAAGGTGTGAAAAGTATGAAGAGTTTAAAAAGGTGTCAAAAATCTGAGGAGCATGAAAAGGTCTGAAGAATAGGAGGAGCATGAAGCGGTGCTGAAAAACATGAAGAACCTGGACAGGTTTGAAATATATGAAGAGTTTAAAAGGTGTGAAAAATATGAGGAGCATGAAACTGTCTGAAAAATCGGAGGAGCATGGAGCGGTGTTGAAAAACATGAGGAGCCTGCAAAGGAGTGAAAAATATGACGAGCTTCAAAACGTGTCAAAAATATGAGGAGCATGAAAAGGCCTAAGAAATAGGAGGAGCATGAAGCAGTGTTGAAAAACATGAACAGCATGAAAAGGTGTGAAAAATATGAAGAGCTTCAAAAGGTGTCAAATATATGAGGAGCATGAAACGGTCTGAAAAATAGGAGGAGCTAGAAGTGGCCTTGAAAAACATGTAGAGCCTGAAAAGTTGTGAAAAATATGAAGAGCTTCACAAGGTGTGAAAAATAGGAGGAGCATGAAGCGGTGTTGAAAAACATGCAGAGCCTGTAAAGGTGTGAAAAATATGAAGAGCTTCAAAAGGTGTCAAAATATGAGGAGCATGAAACGGTCTGAAAAATAGGAGCATGAAGCGGTGTTGAAAAACATGAAGAGCCTGAAATTGTGTGAAAAACATCAAGAGCTTCAAAAGGTGTCAAAAATATGAGGAGCATGAAACGGGCTGAATAATATGAGGAGCAAGAAACGGTGTTCAGAAACATGAAGAGTCTGAAAATGTGTGAAAAATATGAAGAGCTTAAAAAGGTGTCAAAAATATGAGGAGTATGAAACAGTCTGGAAAATAGGAGGAGTGTGAAGTGGTGTTCAAAAACATGAAGATCCTGAAAAGGTGTGAAAAATATGAAGAGTTTAAAAAGGTGTCAAAAATCTGACGAGCATGAAAAGGTCTGAAGAATAGGAGGAGCATGAAGCGGTGCTGAAAAACATGAAGAACCTGGACAGGTTTGAAATATATGAAGAGTTTAAAAGCTGTGAAAAATATGAGGAGCATGAAACTGTCTGAAAAATAGGAGGAGCATGGAGCGGTGTTGAAAAACATGAGGAGCCTGCAAAGGAGTGAAAAATATGACGAGCTTCAAAACGTGTCAAAAATATGAGGAGCATGAAAAGGCCTAAGAAATAGGAGGAGCATGAAGCAGTGTTGAAAAACATGAACAGCATGAAAAGGTGTGAAAAATATGAAGAGCTTCAAAAGGTGTCAAATATATGAGGAGCATGAATCGGTCTTCAAATTAGGAGGAGCATGAAACGGTGTTTAATAACATGAAGAGCCTGGAAAGGTGTGAAAAATATGAAGAGCTTCAAAAGGTGTCAAAAATATGAGGAGCATGAAACGGTCTTAAAAATAGGAGGGGCATGAAGCGTTGTTGGAAAACATGAAGAGACTGAAAAGGTTTGAAAAATATGAAGAGCTTCAAAAGGTGTCAAAAATATGAGGAGCATGAAACGGTCTGAAAAATAGTAGGAACATGAATCGGTATTCAAAAACATGAAGAGCCTGAAAAGGTGTGAAAAATATGAAGAGCTTCAAAAGGTGTCAAAAATATGAGGAGCATGAAACGGTCTGAAAAATAGGAGGAGCATGAAGCGGTGTTGAAAAACATGAAGAGCATGAAAAGGTGTGAAAAATATGAAGAGCTTCAAAATGTGTCAAAAATATAAGGAGCATGAAACGTTCTGAAAAATATGAGGAGCAAGAAAGGGTTTTCAAAAACATGAAGAGCCTGAAATGGTGTGAAAAATATGAAGAGCTTCAAAAGGTGTCAAAAATATGAGGAGCATGAAACGGTCTGAAAAATAGGAGGAGCATGAATCGGTCTGAAAAATTGGAGGAGCATGAAGCGGTGTTGAAAAACATGAAGAGCCTGAAAAAGTGTGAAAAATATGAAGAGCTTCAAAGGTGTCAAAAATATGAGTAGCATGAAACTGTCTGAAAAATAGGAGGAGCATGAATCGGTGTTGAAAAACATGAAGAGCCTGAAAAGGGGTGAAAAATATGAAGAGCTTCAAAACGTGTCAAAAATATGAGGAGCATAAAACGGTCTGAAAAATAGGAGGAGCATGAAGCTGTGTTGAAAAACATGAAGAGCATGAAAACGTGTGAAAAATATGAAGAGCTTCAAAAGGTGTCAAAAATATGAAGAGCTTCAAAAGGTGTGAAAATTATGAAGTGCTTCAAAAGGTGTCAAAAATGAGATGATCATGAAATGGTCTGAAAAATAGGAGGCGCATGAAACGGTGTTCAAAACATGAAGAGCCTGAAAAGGTGTGAAATATATGAAGAGCCTCAAAACGTGTCAAAATTTTGAGGAGCATGAAAAGGTCTGAAAAATAAGAGGAGCATGAAGCGGTGTTGAAAAACATGACGAGACTGAAAACGTGTGAAAAATATGAAGAGCTTCAAAAGTTGTGAAAAATATGAAGAGATTCAAAGATGTCAAAAAAATGGGGAGCATGAAACGGTCTGAAAAATAGGAGGAGCATGAAAAGGTCTGAAAAATAGGAAGAGCCTTAAAAGGTGTCACAAATATAAAGAGTTTCAAAAGGTGTCAATAATAAACGTTGCATGAAACAGTCTGAAAAATAGGAGGAGCGTGAACGGGTTGAAAAATAGGAGCAGCATGAAATGGTGTTCAAAAACATGAAGAGCCTGAAAAGGTGTGAAAAATATGAAGAGCTTCAAAAGGTATGAAATACATGAGGAGCATGAAACGGTCTGGAAAATAGGAGGATCATGAAGCGGTGTTGAAAAACATGAAGAGCCTGAAAATGTGTGAAAAATATGAAGAGCTTCAAAAGGTGTGAAGTACATGAGGAGCATTAAACGGTCTGAAAAATAGGGGGAGCATGAAGCGGTGTTCAAAAACATGAAGAGCCTGAAAAGGTGTGAAAAATATGAAGAGCTTCATAAGGTGTGAAAAATAGGAGGAGCATTAAACGGTCTGAAATATAGGAGGAGCATGAAGCGGTGTTCGAAAATATGAAGAGCCTGAAAAGGTGTGTAAAATGTGAAGAGCTTCAAAAGGTGTGAAAAATAGGAGGAGCATGAAGCGGTGTTCAAAAACATGAAGAGCCTGAAAAGGTGTGAAAAATATGAAGAGCTTGAAAAGGTGTCAAAAATATGAGGAGCATGAAACTGTCTGAAAAATAGGAGGAGCAAGAAGCGGAGTTGAAAAACCTGAAGAGACTGAAAACGTGTGAAAAATATGAAGAGTTTCAAAAGGTGTGAAAACCATGAAGAGCTTCAAAAGATGTCAAAAATGAGATGAGCATGAAACGGTCTGAAAAATAGGAGGAGCATGAAGTGGTGCTGAAAATAATGAAGAGCCTGAAAATGTGTGAAACATGTGAAGAGCTTCAACAGGTTTTAGAAATGAGAGGAGCATGAAACGGTCTGAAAAATAGGAGGAGCATGAAGCTGTGTTCAAAAACATGAGAGCCTGAAAAGGCGTGAAAAATATGAAGAGCTTCAAAAGGTGTGAAATACATCAAGAGCATGAAATGGTCTGAAAAATAGGAGGAGCATGAGGCGGTGTTCAAAAACATGAAGAGCCTGAAAAGGTGTGAATAATATTAAGAACTTCAAAACGTGTCAAAAATATGAGGAGCATGAAACGGTTTGAAAAATAGGAGAAGCATGAAGTGTTGTTGAAAAACATGAAGAGCCTGAAAACGTGTGAAAAATATGAAGAGCTTCAAAAGGTGTCAAATATATGAGGAGCATGAATCGGTCTTCAAATTAGGAGGAGCATGAAACGGTGTTTAATAACATGAAGAGCCTGGAAAGGTGTGAAAAATATGAAGAGCTTCAAAAGATGTCAAAAATATGAGGAGCATGAAACGGTCTTAAAAATAGGTGGGGCATGAAGCGTTGTTGGAAAACATGAAGAGACTGAAAAGGTTTGAAAAATATGAAGAGCTTCAAAAGGTGTCAAAAATATGAGGAGCATGAAACGGTCTGAAAAATAGTAGGAACATGAATCGGTATTCAAAAACATGAAGAGCCTGAAAAGGTGTGAAAAATATGAAGAGCTTCAAAAGGTGTCAAAAATATGAGGAGCATGAAACCGTCTGAAAAATAGGAGGAGCATGAAGCGGTGTTGAAAAACATGAAGAGCATGAAAAGGTGTGAAAAATATGAAGAGCTTCAAAATGTGTCAAAAATATAAGGAGCATGAAACGTTCTGAAAAATATGAGGAGCAAGAAAGGGTTTTCAAAAACATGAAGAGCCCGAAATGGTGTGAAAAATATGAAGAGCTTCAAAAGGTGTCAAAAATATGAGGAGCATGAAACGGTCTGAAAAATAGGAGGAGCATGAAGCGGTGTTGAAAAACATGAAGAGCCTGAAAAAGTGTGAAAAATATGAAGAGCTTCAAAGGTGTCAAAAATATGAGTAGCATGAAACTGTCTGAAAAATAGGAGGAGCATGAATCGGTGTTGAAAAACATGAAGAGCCTGAAAAGGGGTGAAAAATATGAAGAGCTTCAAAACGTGTCAATAATATGAGGAGCATGAAACGGTCTGAAAAATAGGAGGAGCATGAAGCTGTGTTGAAAAACATGAAGAGCATGAAAACGTGTGAAAAATATGAAGAGCTTCAAAAGGTGTGAAAAATATGAAGAGCTTCAAAAGGTGTCAAAAATGAGATGTGCATGTAACAGACTGAAAAATAGAAGGAGCATGAAACGGTGATCAAAAACATGAAGAGCTTGGAAATGTGTGAAGTATATGAAGTGCTTCAAAAGTTGTGAAATACATGAGGAGCATGTAACGGTCTGAAAAATAGGAGAAGCATGAAGTGGTGTGGAAAAACATGAAGGGCCTGAAAAGGTGTGAAAAATATGAAGACCTTCAAAAGGTGTGAAATACATGAGGAGTACGAAACTCTCTGAAAAATAGGAGTTGCATGAAGTGGTGTTCAAAAACATGAAGAGCCTGAAAAGGTGTGAAAAATATGAGGAGATTCAGAAAGTGTGAAAAATATGAGGAGCATGATACGGTCTGAAAAATAGGAGGAGTATGAGGCGGAGTTCAAAAACTGAAGAGCCTGAAAAGGTGTGATAAATATGAAGAGATTCATAAAGTGTGAAAAATATGAGGAGCATGATACGGTCTGAAAAATAGGAGGAGTATGAGGCGGAGTTCAAAAACTGAAGAGCCTGAAAAGGTGTGATAAATATGAAGAGATTCATAAAGTGTGAAAAATATGAGGAGCATGATACGCTCTGAAAAATAGGAGGAGCATGAAGCGGTGTTCAAAAACAAGAAGAGCCTGAAAAGGTGTGAAAAATATGAAAAGCTTCAAAAGCTGTCAAAAATATGAGGAGCATGAAACGGTCTGAAAAATAGGAGGAGCATGAAGTAGTGTTCAAAAACATGAAGAGCCTGAAAAGGTGTGAAAAATATGAAGAGCTTCAAAAGGTGTGAAAAATATGAAGGGCTTAAAAGGTGTCAAAAATATGAGGAGCATGAAACGGTCTGAAAAATAGGAGGAGCATGAAAAGGTGTTCAAGAACATGAAGAGCCTGAAAAGGTGTGAAAAATATAAAGAGCTTCAAAAGGTGTGAAATATATGAGGAGCATGAAACTCTCTGAAAAATAGGAGGAGCATGAAGCGGTGTTGAAAAACACGAAGAGCCTGAAAAGCTGTGAAATATATGAAGAGCTTCAAAAGGCATCAAAAATATAAGGACAATGAAACGGTCTGAAAAATTGGAGGAGCATGAAGCGGTGTTCAAAAACATGAAGAGCCTGAAAAGGTGTGAAATATATAAAGAGCTTCAAAAGGTGTCAAAATTATGAAGAGCATGAAACGGTCTGAAAAATAGGAGGAGCATGAAGTGGTGTTTAAAAACATGAAGAGCCTGAAAAGCTGTGAAAAATATGAAGAGCTTCAAAAGGTGTGAAATACATGAGGAGCATTAAACGGTCTGAAAAATTGGAGGAGCATGAAGCGGTGTTGAAAAACATGAAGAGCCTGAAAAGGTGTGAAAAATATGAAGAGCTTCAAAATGTGTCAAAAATATGAGGAGCATGAAACGGGCTGAAAAATAGGAGGAGCATGAAACGGTGTTCAAAAACATGGAGAGCCTGAAAAAGTGTGAAAAATGTGAAGAGCTTCAAAAGGTGTGAAATACATGAGGAGCATTAAACGGTCTGAAAAATTGGAGGAGCATGAAGCGGTGTTCAAAAACATGAAGAGCCTGAAAAGGTGTGAAAAATATGAAGAGCTTCTAAAGGTGTCAAAATATGAGGAGCATGAAACGGTCTGATAAATCGGAGGAGCATGAAGCGGTGTTGAAAAACATGAAGAGCCTGAAAAGCTGTGAAATATATGAAGAGCTTCAAAAGGTATCAAAAATATGAGGACAATGAAACGGTCTGAAATATAGGAGGAGCATGAAGTGGTGTTGAAAAACATGAAGAGCCTGAAAAGGTGTGAAAAATATGAAGAGCTTCAAAATGTGTCAAAAACATGAGGAGCATGAAACGGACTGAAAAATAGGAGGAGCATGAAACGGTGTTGAAAAACATGAAGACCCTGAAAAGGTGTGAAAAATATGAAGAGCTTCAAAACGTGTCAAAAATAGGAGGAGCATGAAACTGTCTGAAAAATAGGAGGAGCATGAAACAGTGATCAAAAACATGAAGAGGCTGAAAAGGTGTGAAAAATATGAAGAGCTTCAAAAGGTGTGAAACACATGAGGAGCATGAAACGTGCCGAAAAATAGGAGAAGCATGAAGTGGTGTGGAAAAACATGAAGAGCCCGAAAAGGTGTGAAAAATATGAAGAGCTTCAAAAGGTGTGAAATACATGAGGAGCATGAAACGCTGTGAAAAATAGGAGGAGCGTGAAGCGGTGTTCAAAAACATGAAGAGCCTGAAAAGGTTTGAAATATTTAAAGAGCTTCAAAAGCTCTCAAAAATATGAGGAGCATGAAACGGTCTGTCAAATAGAAGGAGCATGAAACGTTGTTGAAAACATGAAGAGCCTGAAAAGGTGTGAAAAATATGAAGAGATTCTAAAGGTGTCAAAATATGAGGAGCATGGAACGGTCTGAAAAATATGAGGAACATGAAGTGGTGTTGAAAAACATGAAGAGCCTGAAAAGTTGTGAAATATATGAAGAGCTTCAAAACATGTCAAAAATATGAGGAGCATGAAACGGTCTGTAAAAAAGGAGGAGCATGAAGTGGTGTTGATAAACATGAAGAGCTTGAAAATTTGTGAAATATATGATGAGCTTCAAAAGGTGTAAAAAATATGAAGACCTTCAAAAGGTGTCAAAAATGAGATGAGTATGAAACGGTCTGAAAAATAGGAGGAGCATGAAGCGGTGTTGAAAAACATGAAGAGCCTGAAAAGTTTTGAGAAATATGAAGAGCTTCAAAAGGTGTCAAACATATGAGGAGCATGAAACGGTCTGTAAAAAAGGAGGAGCATGAAGTGGTGTTGATAAACATGAAGAGCTTGAAAATTTGTGAAATATATGATGAGCTTCAAAAGGTGTAAAAAATATGAAGACCTTCAAAAGGTGTCAAAAATATGAGGAGCATGAAACGGTCTGAAAAATAGGAGGAGCATGAAGCGGTGTTGAAAAAAATGAAGAGCTTGAAAAATGTGAAATATATGAAGAGCTTCAAAAGGTGTCAAATTTATGAGGAGCATGAAACGGTCTGAAAAATAGGAGGAGCATGAAGCGGTGTTGAAAAACATGAAGAGCCTGAAAAGGTGTGAAAAATATGAACAGCTTCAAAAGGTGTGAAAAATAGGAGGAGTATGAAACGGTCTGAAAAATAGGAGGGGCAAGAAGCAGTGTTGAAAAACAAAAACAGCCTGAAAACATGTGAAAAATATGAAGAGCTTCAATAGGTGTGAAAAATATGAAGAGCTTCAAAAGGTGTTTAAAATGAGATGAGCATGAAACGGTTTGAAAAATAGGAGGAGCATCAAGCGTTGTTGAAAACCATGAAGAGCCTGAAAAGGTGTGAAAAATATGAAGAGCTTCAAAAGGTGTCAAAATTATGAGGAGCAAGAAACGGTCTGAAAAATAGGAGGAGCATGAAGCGGGGTTCAAAAACATGAAGAGCCTGAAAAGGTGTGAAAAATAGGAAGAGCTTCAAAAGCTGTCAAAAATGTAAGGAGCATGAAACGGTCTGAAAAATAGGAGGAGCGTGAAACAGTGTTCAAAAACATGAACAGCCTGAAATGCTGTGAAAACTATGAAGAGCTTATAAAGGTGTAAAAAATATGAGGAGCATGAAACATTCTGAAATATAGGAGGATCATGAAACGTTGTTCAAAAACATGAAGAGCTTGAAAAGGTGTGAAAAATATGAAGAGCCTCAAAACGTGTCATAAATATGAGGAGTATGAAACGGTCTGGAAATAGCAGTATCATCAAGCGGTGTTGAAAAACATGAAGAGCGTGAAAAGGTGTGAAATATATGAAGAGCTTCAAAAGGTGTGAAAAATATGAGAAGCTTCAAAAAGTGTCAAAAATATGAAGAGCATGACATGGTCTGAAAAATAGGAGTAGCATGAAACGGTGTTAAAAAACATTAAGAGCCTGAAAAGTTGTGAAAAATATGAAGAGCTTCAAAAGGTGTGAAATACATGAGGAGCATGAAACGCTGTGAAAAATAGGAGGAGCGTGAAGCGGTGTTCAAAAACATGAAGAGCCTGAAAAGGTTTGAAATATTTAAAGAGCTTCAAAAGCTCTCAAAAATATGAGGAGCATGAAACGGTCTGTCAAATAGAAGGAGCATGAAACGTTGTTGAAAACATGAAGAGCCTGAAAAGGTGTGAAAAATATGAAGAGATTCTAAAGGTGTCAAAATATGAGGAGCATGGAACGGTCTGAAAAATATGAGGAACATGAAGTGGTGTTGAAAAACATGAAGAGCCTGAAAAGTTGTGAAATATATGAAGAGCTTCAAAACATGTCAAAAATATGAGGAGCATGAAACGGTCTGAAAAATAGGAGGAGCAAGAAGCGGTGTTGAAAAACATGAAGTGCCTGAAAAGGTGTCAAAAATATGAAGAGATTCAAAAGGTGTGAAAAATATGAGGAGCTTGAAACGTTATGAAAAATAGGAGGAGCATGAAACGATGTTGAAAAACATGAAGTGCCTGAAAATGTGTCAAAAATATGAAGAGCTTCAAAATTGTGAAAAATATGAGGAGCATGAAACGGTCTGAAAAATAGGAGGAGCATGAAACGGTGTTCAAAAACATGAAGATACTAAAAAGTTGTGAAAAATATGAAGAGCTTCAAAACATGTCAAAAATATGAGGAGCATGAAACGGTCTGAAAAAAAGGAGGAGCATGAATCTGTGCTCAAATACATGAAGCGCCTGAGAAGGTGCGAAAAATATGAAGAGCTTCAAAAGGTGTGAAAAATATGAGGAGCATGAAACGATCTCAAAAATAGGAGGAGCATGAAGCGGTGTTAAAAAACATGAAGAGCCTGAAAAGGTGTGACAAATATGAAGAGCTTCAAAAGGTGTCAAAAATATGAGGAGCATGAAACGGTCTCAAAAATAGGAGGAGCATGAAGTGGTGTTCAAAAATATGGAGAGCCTGAAAAGGTATGAAAAATATGAAGAGCTTCAAAAGGTGTCAAAAATATGAGGAGCATGAAACGGTCTGAAAAATAGGAGGAGTATGAAACAGTGTTCAAAACATGAAGAACTGGAAAAGATGTGAAAAATATGAAGAGCTTCATAAGGTGTGAAAATTATGAGGAGCATGAAACGATTTGAAAAATAGGAGGAGCATGAAAGGTTGTTCAAAAACATGAAGAGCCTGAAAAGGTTTGAAAAATATGAAGAGCTTCAAAAGGTGTCAAAAAGTAGATGAGCATGAAACGGTCTGAAAAATAGGAGGAGCATGAAGTGGTTTTGAAAAACATGAAGAGCCTGAAAAGGTGTGAAAAATATGAAGAGCTGCAAAAGTGTGAAAAATATGAAGAGCTTCAAAAGGTGTCAAAATTATGAGGAGCATGAAACGGTCTGAAAAAAAGGAGGAGCATGAAGTGGTGTTGAAAAACATGAAGAGCCTGAAAAGGTGTGAGAAATATGAAGAGCTTCAAAAATGTGAAAAATATGAAGAGCTTCAAGAGGTGTCAAAAAGTAGATGAGCATGAAACGGTCTGAAAAATAGGAGGAGCATGAAGTGGTGTTGAAAAACATGAAGAGCCTGAAAAGGTGTGAAAAATATGAAGAGCTTCAAAAGTGTGAAAAATATGAAGAACTTCAAAAGGTGTCAAAATTATGAGGAGCATGAAACGGTCTGAAAAAAAGGAGGAGCATGAAGTGGTGTTGAAAAACATGAAGATGCTGAAATGGTGTGAAATATATGAAGAGCTTCAAAAGGTGTCAAAAATATGAGGAGCATGAAACGGTCTTAAAAATACGAGGAGCATGAAGAAGTGTTGAAAAAAATGAAGAGCCTGAAAAGGTTTGAAAAATATGAAGAGCTTCAAAAGGTGTCAAGTATATGAGTAGCATGAAACGTTCTGAAAAATAGGAGGAGCATGAAGCGGTGTTCAAAAACATGAAGAGCCTTAAAAGGTGTGAAAAATATGAAGAATTTTAAAAGGTGTCAAAAATATGAGGAGCATGAAAAGTTCTGAAAAAGAGGAGGATCATGAAACGGTGTTCAAAAACATGAAGAGCATGAGTAGTTGTGAAAAATATGAAGAGCTTCAAAAGGTGTCAAAAATATGCAGAGCTTCAAAAGGTGTGAAAAATATGAAGAGCTTCAAAAGGTGTCAAAAATGAGATGAGCATGAAACGGTCTGAAAAATCGGAGGAGCATGAAGCGGTGTTGAAAATCATGAAGAGCCTGAAACGGTGTGAAAAATATGAAGAGCTTCAAAAGGTGTGAAAAATATGAAGAGCATCAAAAGGTGTCAAAAATATGACGAGGATGAAACGGTCTGAGAAACAAGAGGAGCAAGAAGCGGTGTGGAAAAACATGAAGAGCCTGAAAAGGTGTGAGAAATATGAAGAGCTTGAAAAGGTGTGAAAAATATGAAGAGCTTCAAAAGTTGTCAAAAATGAGATGTGCATGAAACGGACTGAAAAATAGGAGGAGCATGAAGCGGTGTTCAAAAACATGAAGAGCCTGAAAAGGTGTGAAAAATATGTGGAGCTTCAAAAGGTGTCAAAAATATGAGGAGCATGAAATGGTCTGAAAAATAGGAGGAGCATGAAGCGGTGTTGAAAAACATGAAGAGCCTGAAAACGTGTGAAAAATATGAAGAGCTCAAAAGGTGTGAAATATATGAAGAGCTTCAAAAGGTGTCAAAAATATGAGGAGCATGAAACAGTCGGAAAAATAGGATGAAAATGAAACTGTTTTGCAAAAGATGAGGCGCATGAAAATGTTTGAAAAATATGAAGAGCTTCAAAAGGTGCCAAAAATATGAGAAGCATGAAACGGAATGAATAATAGGAGGAACATGAAGCGGTGTTGAAAAACATGAAGAGCCTGAAAAGGTGTGAAAAATATGAAGAGCTTCAAAAGGTGTCAAAATATGAGAACCAAGAAACGACTGAAAAATAGGAGGAGCATGAAGTGGTGTTGAAAAACATGAAGAGCCTGAAAAGGTGTGAAAAATATGAAGAGCTTCAAAAGGTGTGAAATACATGAGGAGTTTGAAACGGGCTGAAAATTAGGAGAAGCATGAAGTGGTGTGGAAAAATTTGAAGAGCCTGAAAAGGTGTGAAATAAATGAAGAGCTTCAAAATGTGTGAAATATATGAGGAGCATGAAACGGGCTGAAAAATAGGAGAAGCATGCAGTGGTGTTCAAAAACATGAAGAGCCTGAAAAGATGTGAAAAATATGAAGAGCTTCAAAAGGTGTGAAAAATATGAATAGCATGATACTGTCTGAAAAATAGGAGAAGCATGCTGTGGTGTTCAAAAACATGAAGAGCCTGAAAAGTTGTGGAAAATACGCATAGCTTCAAAAGGTGTCAAAAATTAGATGAGCATGAAACGGGTGAAAATTTGGAGGAGCAAGAAGTAGTGTTGAAAAATATGAAGAGCCTGAAAAGGTGTGAAAAATATGAAGAGCTTCAAAAGGTGTGAAATACATGAGGAGCATGAAACTCTCTGAAAAATAGGAGGAGCATGAAGTGGTGTTGAAAAACATGAAGATCCTGAAATGTTGTGAAATATATGAAGACCTTCATAACGTGTGAAAAATATGAGGAGCTTCAAAAAGTGTCAAAATTATGAGGAGCATTAAACGGTCTGAAAAATAGGAGGAGCATGAAGCGGTGTTGAAAAATACGAGGAACATGAAGAAGTGTTGAAAAAATGAAGAGCCTGAAAAGGTGTGAAAAATATGAAGAGCTTCTAAAGGTGTCAAAAATATGAGGAGCATGAAAAAGTCTGAAAAATAGGAGGAGCATGAAGAGGTGTTGAAAAACATGAAGAGCCTGAAAAGTGTGAAAAATATGAAGAGCTTCATAAGGTGTCAAAAATATGAGGAGCATGAAACGGTCTGAAAAATAGGAGGAGCATGAAGCGTTGTTCAAAACATGAAGAGCCTGAAAATGTGTGAAAAATATGAAGAGCTTCAAAAGGTGTCAAAACTATGAGGAGCATGAAACGGTCTGAAAAATAGAAGGAGCATGAAATGCTGATCAAAAACATGAAGAGCCTGAAAAGGTGTGAAAAATATGAAGAGCTTCAAAAGGTGTGAAATACATGAGGAGCATGAAACAGTCTGAAAAATAGGAGAAGCATGACGTGGTGTGGAAAAAGATGAAGAGCCTGAAAAAGTGTGAAAAATATGAAGAGCTTCAAAAGATGTGAAATACAGGAGGAGCATGAAACGATCTGAAAAATAGGAGGAGCATGAAGCGGTGTTCAAAAACATGAAGAGCCTGAAAAGTGTGAAAAATATGAAGAGCTTCAAAAGGTGTGAAAAATATGAAGAGCTTCAAAATGTGTCAAAAATCGATGAGCAGGAAATGGTCTGAAAAATAGGAGAGCATGAAGTGGTTTTAAAAACATGAAGAGCCTGAAAAGGTGTGAAATATATGAAGAGCTTCAAAATGTGTCAAAAATATTAGGAGCATGAAACGGTCTGAAAAGTAGGAGCAGGATGAAGCTGTGTTCAGAAACATGAAGAGCCTGAAAAGGTGTGAAAAATATGAAGAGCTTCAAAATGTGTCAAAAATATGAGGAGCATGAAACGGTCTGAAAAATAGGAGAAGCATGAAGTGGTGTTGAAAACATGAAGAGCCTGAAAAGTGTGAAAAATATGAAGAGCTTCTAAAGGTATCAAAAATATGAGGAGCATGAAAAGGTATGAAAAATAGGAGGCACATGAAGTGGTGTTGAAAAACATGAAGAGCCTGAAAACTGTGAAAAATATGAAGAGCTTCAAAAGGTGTCAAAAATATGAGGAGCATGAAACGGTCTGAAAAATAGGAGAAGCATGAAGTGGTGTGGAAAAAGATGAAGAGCCTGAAAAAGTGTGAAAAATATGAAGAGCTTCAAAAGGTGTGAAATACATGAGGAGCATGAAACTCTCTGAAAAATAGGAGGAGCATGAAGTGGTGTTCAAAAACATGAAGAGCCTGATAATTTGTGAAAAATATGAAGAGATTCAAAAGGTGTGAGAAATATGAGGAGCATGAAACGGTCTGAACAATAGGAGGAGTATGAAGGGGTGTTCAGAATCATGAAGGGTCTGAAAAGTTGTGAAAAATATGAAAAGCTTCAAAAGGTGTCAAAAATATGAGGAGCATGAAACGGTCTGAAAAATAGGAGGAGCATGAAATGGTGTTGAAAAACATGAAGAGCCTGAAAAGGTGTGAGAAATATGAAGAGCTTCAAAAATGTGAAAAATATGAAGAGCTTCAAAAGATGTCAAAAAGTAGATGAGCATGAAACGGTCTGAAAAATAGGAGAAGCATGAAGTGGTGTTGAAAAACATGAAGAGCCTGAAAAGGTGTGAAAAATATGAAGAGCTTCAAAAGTGTGAAAAATATGAAGAGCTTCAAAAGGTGTCAAAATTATGAGGAGCATGAAATGGTCTGAAAAAAAGGAGGAGCATGAAGTGGTGTTGAAAAACATGAAGATGCTGAAATGGTGTGAAATATATGAAGAGCTTCAAAAGGTGTCAAAAATATGAGGAGCATGAAACGGTCTTAAAAATACGAGGAGCATGAAGAAGTGTTGAAAAAAATGAAGAGCCTGAAAAGGTTTGAAAAATATGAAGAGCTTCAAAAGGTGTCAAGTATATGAGTAGCATGAAAAGTTCTGAAAAATAGGAGGAGCATGAAGCGGTGTTCAAAAACATGAAGAGCCTTAAAACATGTGAAAAATATGAAGAATTTTAAAAGGTGTCAAAAATATGAGGAGCATGAAACGTTCTGAAAAAGAGGAGGATCATGAAACGGTGTTCAAAAACATGAAGAGCATGAGAAGTTGTGAAAAATATGAAGAGCTTCAAAAGGTGTCAAAAATATGAAGAGCTTCAAAAGGTGTGAAAAATATGAAGAGCTTCAAAAGGTGTCAAAAATGAGATGAGCATGAAACGGTCTGAAAAATCGGAGGAGCATGAAGCGGTGTTGAAAATCATGAAGAGACTGAAACGTTGTGAAAAATATGAAGAGCTTCAAAAGGTGTGAAAAATATGAAGAGCATCAAAAAATGTCAAAAATATAAGGAGTATGAAATGGTCTCAAAAATAGGAGGAGCAAGAAGCGGTGTTGAAAAACATGAAGAGCCTGAAAATGTGTGAGAAATATGAAGAGCTTGAAAAGGTGTGAAAAATATGAAGAGCTTCAAAAGTTGTCAAAAATGAGATGTGCATGAAACGGACTGAAAAATAGGAGGAGCATGAAGCGGTGTTCAAAAACATGAAGAGCCTGAAAAGGTGTGAAAAAAATGAAGAACTTCAAAAGGTGTGAAAAATGTGAAGAGCTTCAAAAGGTGTCAAAAATGAGATGAGCATGAAACGGTCTGAAAAATAGGAGGAGCATGAAGCGGTCGTCAAAAACATGAAGAGCCTGAAAAGGTGTGAAAAATATGACGAGCTTCAAAAGGTGTCAAAATATGAGGAGCAGGAAACGGTCTGAAAAATAGGAGGAGCATGAAACGGTGTTGAAAAACATGAAGAGCCTGAAACGTTGTCAAAAATATGAAGAGTTTCAAAAGGTGTCAAATATATGAGGAGCATGAAACGGTCTGAGAAATAGGAGGAGCATGAAGCGGTGTTGAAAAATATGAAGAGACTGAAAATGTGTGAAAAATATGAAGAGTTTCAAAAGGTTTCAAAAATACAAAAACCATGAAACGACTGAAAAATAGGAGGAGCATGAAGTGGTGTTGAAAATTAGGAAGAGCCTGAAGCGGTGTTCAAAAACATGCAGAGACTGAAAAGGTGTGAAAAATATGAAGAGCTTCAAAAGGTGTGAAAAGTATGAGGAGCATGCAACTGTCTGAAAAATAGGAGGAGCATAAACCGGTGTTCAAAAATATGAAGAGCCTGAAAAGATGTGAAAAATATGAAGAGCTTGAAAAGGTGTGAAATACATGAGGAGCATGAAAATGTCTGAAAATTAGGAGGAGCATGAAGCGGTGTTGAAAAACATGAAGAGCCTGAAAACATGTGAAAAATATGAAGAGCTTCAAAAATGTGAAAAATATGAAGAGCTTCAAAAGGTGTGAAAAATATGAAGAGCTTCAAACGGTGTCAAAATATGAGGAGCATGAAACGGTCTGAAAAATAGGAGGAGAATGAAATGATGTTGAAAAACATGAAGAGCCTGAAAAGGTGTGAGAAATATGAAGAGCTTCAAAAATGTGAAAAATATGAAGAGCTTCAAAAGGTGTCAAAAAGTAGATGAGCATGAAACGGTCTGAAAAATAGGAGGAGCATGAAGTGGTGTTGAAAAACATGAAGAGCCTGAAAAGGTGTGAAAAATATGAAGAGCTTCAAAAGTGTGAAAAATATGAAGAGCTTCAAAAGGTGTCAAAATTATGAGGAGCATGAAATGGTCTGAAAAAAAGGAGGAGCATGAAGTGGTGTTGAAAAACATGAAGATGCTGAAATGGTGTGAAATATATGAAGAGCTTCAAAAGGTGTCAAAAATATGAGGAGCATGAAACGGTCTTAAAAATACGAGGAGCATGAAGAAGTGTTGAAAAAAATGAAGAGCCTGAAAAGGTTTGAAAAATATGAAGAGCTTCAAAAGGTGTCAAGTATATGAGTAGCATGAAACGTTCTGAAAAATAGGAGGAGCATGAAGCGGTGTTCAAAAACATGAAGAGCCTTAAAACATGTGAAAAATATGAAGAATTTTAAAAGGTGTCAAAAATATGAGGAGCATGAAACGTTCTGAAAAAGAGGAGGATCATGAAACGGTGTTCAAAAACATGAAGAGCATGAGAAGTTGTGAAAAATATGAAGAGCTTCAAAAGGTGTCAAAAATATGAAGAGCTTCAAAAGGTGTGAAAAATATGAAGAGCTTCAAAAGGTGTCAAAAATGAGATGAGCATGAAACGGTCTGAAAAATCGGAGGAGCATGAAGCGGTGTTGAAAATCATGAAGAGACTGAAACGTTGTGAAAAATATGAAGAGCTTCAAAAGGTGTGAAAAATATGAAGAGCATCAAAAAATGTCAAAAATATAAGGAGTATGAAATGGTCTCAAAAATAGGAGGAGCAAGAAGCGGTGTTGAAAAACATGAAGAGCCTGAAAAGGTGTGAGAAATATGAAGAGCTTGAAAAGGTGTGAAAAATATGAAGAGCTTCAAAAGTTGTCAAAAATGAGATGTGCATGAAACGGACTGAAAAATAGGAGGAGCATGAAGCGGTGTTCAAAAACATGAAGAGCCTGAAAAGGTGTGAAAAATATGACGAGCTTCAAAAGGTGTCAAAATATGAGGAGCAGGAAACGGTCTGAAAAATAGGAGGAGCATGAAACGGTGTTGAAAAACATGAAGAGCCTGAAACGTTGTCAAAAATATGAAGAGTTTCAAAAGGTGTCAAAAATATGAGGAGCATGAAACGGTCTGAGAAATAGGAGGAGCATGAAGCGGTGTTGAAAAATATGAAGAGACTGAAAATGTGTGAAAAATATGAAGAGTTTCAAAAGGTGTCAAAAATATGAGGAGCATGAAACAGTCGGAAAAATAGGATGAAAATGAAACTGTTTTGCAAAAGATGAGGCGCATGAAAATGTTTGAAAAATATGAAGAGCTTCAAAAGGTGCCAAAAATATGAGAAGCATGAAACGGTCTGAAAAATAGGAGGAACATGAAGCGGTGTTGAAAAACATGAAGAGCCTGAAAAGGTGTGAAATATATGAAGAGCTTCAAAAGGTTTCAAAAATACAAAAACCATGAAACGACTGAAAAATAGGAGGAGCATGAAGTGGTGTTGAAAATCATGAAGAGCCTGAAGCGGTGTTCAAAAACATGCAGAGACTGAAAAGGTGTGAAAAATATGAAGAGCTTCAAAAGGTGTGAAAAATATGAGGAGCATGCAACTGTCTGAAAAATAGGAGGAGCATAAACCGGTGTTCAAAAATATGAAGAGCCTGAAAAGATGTGAAAAATATGAAGAGCTTGAAAAGGTGTGAAATACATGAGGAGCATGAAAATGTCTGAAAATTAGGAGGAGCATGAAGCGGTGTTGAAAAACATGAAGAGCCTGAAAACATGTGAAAAATATGAAGAGCTTCAAAAATGTGAAAAATATGAAGAGCTTCAAAAGGTGTGAAAAATATGAAGAGCTTCAAACGGTGTCAAAATATGAGGAGCATGAAACGTTCTGAAAAATAGGAGGATCATGAAACGGTGTTCAAAAACATGAACAGCCTGAAATGGTGTGAAAAATATGAAGAGCCTCAAAAAATGTCAAAAATATAAGGAGTATGAAATGGTCTCAAAAATAGGAGGAGCATGAAGCGGTGTTGAAAAACTAGAAGAGCCTGAAACCGTGTGAAAAATATGAAGAGCTTCAAAAATGTGAAAAATATGAAGAGCTTCAAAAGGTGTCAAAAATGAGATGAGCATGAAACGGTCTGAAAAATAGGAGGAGCATGAAGCGGTGTTGAAAAACATGAAGGGCCTGAAAAGGTGTGAAAAATATGAAGAACTTCAAAACGTGTCAAAAATATGAGGAGCATGAAACGGTCTGAAAAATAAGAGGAGCATGAAACGGAGTTGAAAAACATGAAGAGCCTGAAAACGTGTGAAAAATATGAAGAGCTCAAAAGGTGTGAAATATATGAAGAGCTTCAAAAGGTGTCAAAAATATAAGGAGCATGAAACAGTCGGAAAAATAGGATGAAAATGAAACTGTTTTGCAAAAGATGAGGCGCATGAAAATGTTTGAAAAATATGAAGAGCTTCAAAAGGTGCCAAAAATATGAGAAGCATGAAACGGAATGAAAAATAGGAGGAACATGAAGCGGTGTTGAAAAACATGAAGAGCCTGAAAAGGTGTGAAAAATATGAAGAGCTTCTAAAGGTGTCAAAAATATGAGGAGAATGAAACGGTCTGAAATATAGGAGGAGCATGAAGTGGTGTAGAAAAACATGAAGAGCCTGAAAAGGTGTGAAAAATATGAAGAGCTTCAAAAGGTGTCAAAAATGAGATGAGCATGAAGCAGTCTGAAAAATAGGAGGAGCATGAAGTGGCGTTGAAAAGACGAAGAGCCTGAAAAGGTATGAAATGTATGAAGAGGTTCAAAAGGTGTCAAAAATATGAAGAGCATCAAAAAGTGTCAAAAATATGAGAAGCATGAAACGGTCTGGAAAATAGGACGAGCATGAAGCGGTGTGGAAAAACATGAAGAGCCTGAAAACGTGTGAGAAATATGAAGAGCTTCAAAAGGTGTGAAAAATATGAATAGATTTAAAAGGTGTCAAAATTGAGATGAGCATGAAGCAGTCTGAAAAATAGGAGGAGCATGAAGCGGTGTTGAAAAGACGAAGAGACTGAAAAGGTGTGAAATATATGAAGAGCTTCAAGAGGTGTGAAAAATATGAAGAGCTTCAAAATGTGTCAAAATTGAGATGAGCATTAAGCGATCTGAAAAATAGGAGGAGCATGAAGTGGCGTTGAAAAGATATATAGCCTGAAAAGGTGTGAAATATATGAAGAGCTTCAAAAGGTGTCAAAAATATGAGGAGAAAGAAACGGTCTGAAAAATAGGAGGAGCAGGAAGCGTTGTTCAAAAACAAGAAGAGCCTGAAAATGTGTGAAAAATATGAAGAGCTTCAAAATTATAAAAAATATGAGGAGCATAAAAAGGTCTGAAAAATAGGAAGAGCCTTAAAAGGTGTCACAAATATAAAGAGTTTCAAAAGGTGTCAATAATAAGCGTTGCATGAAACAGTCTGAAAAATAGGAGGAGCGTGAACGGGTTGAAAAAAGGAGCAGCATGAAATGGTGTTCAAAAACATGAAGAGCCTGAAAAGGTGTGAAAAATATGAAGAGCTTGAAAAGGTGTCAATAATAAGAGTTGCATGAAACAGTCTGAAAAATAGGAGGAGCATGAAACGGTCTGAAAAATAGGAGGAGCATGAAACGGTGTTGAAAAACATGAAGAGCATGAAAAGGTGTGAAAAATAGGAAGAGCTTCAAAAGGTGTGAAAAATAGGAGGAGCATGAAACGGTCTGAAAAATAGGAGGAGCAGGAAACGGTGTCCAAAAACATGAAGAGCCTGAAAAGGTGTGAAAAATATGAAGAGCTTCAAAACGTGTCAAAAATATGAGGAGCATGAAACTGTTTTGAGAAACATGAATAGCCTGAAAATATGTGAAAAATATGAAGAGCATAAAAATATGTGAAAAATATGAGGAGCATGAAACGGTTTTGAGAAACATGAATAGCCTGAAAATATGTGAAAAATATGAAGAGCATAAAAATATGTGAAAAATATGAGGAGCATGAAACGGTTTTGAGAAACATGAATAGCCTGAAAATATGTGAAAAATATGAAGAGCATAAAAATATGTGAAAAATATGAGGAGCATGAAACTGTGTTCAAAACATGAAGAGCCTGAAAAGGTGTGAAAAATATGAAGATCTTCAGAAGGTGTCAAAATTGAAGGCATTTCCCCTGAAATCAGGAACAAGACAAGGATGCCCACTCTCACCAGTACTTTTCAACATAGTGTTGGAAGTTCTGGCCACAGCAATCAGAGCAGAAAAAGAAGTAAAAGGAATCCAGATAGCAAAAGAAGAAGTAAAACTCTCACTGTTTGCAGATGACATGATCCTCTACATAGAAAACCCTAAAGACTCTACCAGAAAATTACTAGAACTAATCAATGAATATAGTAAAGTTGCAGGATATAAAATTAACACACAGAAATCCCTTGCATTCCTATATACTAACAATGAAAAAACAGACAGAGAAATTAAGGAAACAATACCATTCACCATTGCAACAAAAAGAATAAAATACTTAGGAGTATATCCACCTAAAGAAACAAAGGACCTATACATAGAAAACTATAAAACACTGATGAAAGAAATCAAAGAGGACACAAACAGATGGAGAAACATACCGTGTTCATGGATTGGAAGAATTAATATTGTCAAAATGGCTATTCTACCCAAAGCAGTCTATAGATTCAATGCAATCCCTATCAAGCTACCAATGGTATTTTTCACAGAACTAGACCAAAGAATTTCACAATTTGTATGGAAATACAAAAAACCTCGAATAGCCAAAGTAATCTTGAGAAAGAAGAATGGAGCTGGAGGAATCAGCCTGCCTGACTTCAGACTCTACTACAAAGCCACAGTCATCAAGACAGTATGGTACTGGCACAAAGACAGAAATATAGATCAATGGAACAGAATAGAAAGCCCAGAGATAAATCCACGAACCTATGGACACCTTATCTTTGACAAAGGAGGCAAGGATATACAATGGAAAAAAGACAACCTCTTTAACAAGTGGTGCTGGGAAAACTGGTCAACCACTTGTAAAAGAATGAAACTAGAACACTTTCTAACACCATACACAAAAATAAACTCAAAATGGATTAAAGGTCTAAATGTAAGACCAGAAACTATAAAACTCCTAGAGGAGAACATAGGCAAAACACTCTCTGACATAAATCAAAGCAAGATCCTCTATGACCCACCTCCCAGAATATTGGAAATATAAGCAAAACTAAACAAATGGGACCTAATGAAACTTAAAAGCTTTTGCACTACAAAGGAAACTATAAGTAAGGTGAAAAGACAGCCCTCAGATTGGGAGAAAATAATAGCAAATGAAGAAACAGACAAAGGATTAATCTCAAAAATATACAAGCAACTCCTGCAGCTCAATTCCAGAAAAATAAATGACCCAATCAAAAAATGGGCCAAAGAACTAAACAGACATTTCTCCAAAGAAGACATACAGATGGATAACAAACACATGAAAAGATGCTCAACATCACTCATTATTAGAGAAATACAAATCAAAACCACAATGAGGTACCATTACACGCCAGTCAGGATGGCTGCTATCCAAAAGTCTACAAGCAATAAATGCTGGAGAGGGTGTGGAGAAAAGGGAACCCTCTTACCCTGTTGGTGGGAATGCAAACTAGTACAGCCACTATGGAAAACAGTGTGGAGATTCTTAAAAAACTGGAAATAGAACTGCCATATGACCCAGCAATCCCACTTCTGGGCATACACACTGAGGAAACCAGAACTGAAAGAGACACGTGCACCCCAATGTTCATTGCAGCACTGTTTATAATAGCCAGGACATGGAAGCAACCTAGATGCCCATCAGCAGATGAATGGATAAGGAAGCTGTGGTACATATACACCATGGACTATTACTCAGCCATTAAAAAGAATTCATTTGAACCAGTCCTAATGAGATGGATGAAGCTGAAGCCCATTATACAGAGTGAAGTAAGCCAGAAAGATAAAGAACATTACAGCATACTGACACATGTATATGGAATTTAGAAAGGTGATAACGATAACCCTATATGCAGAACAGAAAAAGAGACACAGAAATACAGAACAGACTTTTGAACTTTGTGGGAGAATGTGAGGGTGGGATATTTCAAAAGAACAGCATGTATCCTATCTATGGTGAAACAGATCACCAGCCCAGGTGGGATGAACGAGACAAGTGCTCCGGCCTGGTGCACTGGGAAGACCCAGAGGAATCGGGGGGAGAGGGACGTGGGAGGGGGGATCGGGATTGGGAATACATGTAAATTCATGGCTGATTCATATCAATGTATGACAAAACCCACTGGAAAAAAAAAATATGAGGAGCATGAAACAGTCTGAAAAATAGGAGGAGCATGAAACGGTGATCAAAAACATGAAGAGCCTGAAAAGGTGTAAAAAATATGAAGAGCTTCAAAAGGTGTGAAATACATGAGGAGCATGAAACTCTGAAAAATAGAAGGAGCATGAAGTGGTGTTCAAAAACATGAATAGCCTGAAAAGGTGTGAAAAATATGAAGATCTTCAAAAGGTGTGAAAAATATGAGGAGCATGATACGGTCTGAAAAATAGGAGGAGCATGAAGCGGTGTTGAAAAACATGAAGAGCCTGAAAACGTGTGAAAAATATGAAGAGCTTCAAAAGCTTTGAAAAATATGAAGAGCTTCAAAAAGTGTGAAATAGATGAGGAGGATTAAACGGTCTGAAAAATAGGAGGAGCATGAAGTGGTGTTGAAAAAAACTGAAGAGCCTGAAAAGGTGTGAAAAATATGAAGAGCTTCAAAAGGTGTCAAAAATATGAGGAGCATCAAACAGTCTGAAAAATAGAAGGAGCATGAATCCGTGTTCAAAAACATGAAGAGCCTGAAAAGGTGTGAAAAATATGAAGAGCTTCAAAAAGTGTGAAATACATGAGGAGGATTAAACGGTCTGAAAAATAGGAGGAGCATTAAGCGGTGTTGAAAAACATGAAGGCCTGAAAACATGTGAAAAATATGAAGAGCTTCAAAAGGTGTGAAAAATATGAAGAGCTTCAAAAGGTGTAAAATACATGTGGAGCATTAAACGGTCTGAAAAATAGGAGGAACATGAAGCGGTGTTGAAAAACATGAAGAGCCTGAAAAGGTGTGAAAAATATGAGGAGCTTCAAAAGGTGTGAAATACATGTGGAGCATTAAACGGTCTGAAAAACAGGAGGAGCATGAAGCGGTGTGCAAAAACAAGAAGAGCCTGAAAAGATGTGAAAAATATGAGGAGCTTCAAAAGGTGTGAAATACATGTGGAGCATTAAACGGTCTGAAAAATAGGAGGAGCATGAAGCGGTGTTCAAAAACAAGAAGAGCCTGAAAAGGTGTGAAAAATATGAGGAGCTTCAAAAGGTGTGAAATACATGTGGAGCATTAAACGGTCTGAAAAACAGGAGGAGCATGAAGCGGTGTGCAAAAACAAGAAGAGCCTGAAAAGATGTGAAAAATATGAGGAGCTTCAAAAGGTGTGAAATACATGTGGAGCATTAAACGGTCTGAAAAATAGGAGGAGCATGAAGCGGTGTTCAAAAACAAGAAGAGCCTGAAAAGGTGTGAAAAATATGAGGAGCTTCAAAAGGTGTGAAATACATGTGGAGCATAAAACCGTCTGAAAAATAGGAGGAGCATGAAACGGTGTTGAAAAACATGAAGAGAATGAAAAGGTGTGAAAAATATGAAGAGCTTCAAAAGGTGTCAAAAATATGAGGAGCATGAAACGGTGTTAAAAATAGGAGAAGCATGAGACGGTGTAAAAACATGAAGAACCTGAAAACGTTGGAAAAATATGAAGAGCTTCAAAGGTGTGAAAAATATGAGGAACATGAAACTGTCAGAAAAATATGAGGACCATGAAACGGTCTAAAAAATAGGACGAGCATGAAACGGTGTTGAAAAACATGAATAGCTTCAAAAGGTGTCAAAAATATGAGGAGCCTGAAACCATCTGAAAAATAGGAGGAGCATGAAACGGTGTTGAAAATCATGAAGAGCCTGAAAAGCTGTGAACAATAAGAAGAGCTTCAGAAGGTGTCAATAATATGAGGAGCATGAAAGGGTCTGAAAAATAGGAGGAGCATAAAATGGTGTTGAACACATGAATTGCTTGAAAAGGTATGAAAAATATGAAGAGCTTCAAAATATGTTAAAAATGTGAGGAACATGAAAGGGTCATAAACTTTGGAGGAGCATGAAACGGTGTTGAAAAACTTGAAGAGCTTCAAAAAGTGTGAAAAATATGAAGAGCTTCAAAAGGTGTCAAAAATTTGAGGAGAATGACGCGGTGTTGAAAACCATGAAGAGCCTGAAAAGGTGTGAAATATATGAAGAGCTTCAAAAGGTGTCAAAAATATGAGGAGCATGAAACCGTCTGAAAAATAGGAGGAGCATGAAGCGGTGTTGAAAACATGAAGAGCCTGAAAAGGTATGAAAAATATGAAGAGCTACAAAAGGTGTCAAAAATATGAGGAGCATGAAACGGTCTGAAAAATAGCAGGAGCATGAAATGGTGTTCAAAAACATGACAGCCTGAAAAGGTGTGAAAAATATGAAGAGCTTCAAAACGTGTTAAAAATATGAGGACCATGAAACCGTCTGAAAAATAGGAGGAGCATGAAACGGTGTTGAAAACATGAAGAGCCTGAAAAGGTGTGAAAAATATGAAGAGCTTCAAAATGAGTCAAAAATATGAGGAGCAGGAAAGGGTCTGAAAAAAAGGAGGAGCAAGAGGTGGTGTTGAAAAAGATGAAGCGACTGAAATCTGTGAAATATATGAAGAGCTTCAAAAGATGTCAATAATATGAGGACCATGAAACGGTCTGAAAAATAAGAGGAGCATGAAGCGGAGTTGAAAAACAAGAAGAGCCTGAAAAGGTGTGAAAAATATGAAGAGTCTGAAAAGGTGTGAAATATATGAAGAGCTTCAAAAGGTGTCAAAAATTTGAGGAGCATGAAACGGTCTGAAATATAGGAGGAGCATGAAGCGGTGTTGAAAAGCATGAAGAGCCTGAAAGGTGTGAAATATATGAAGAGCTTCAACAGGTGTCAAAAATTTGAGGAGCATGAAGCGGTGTTGAAAAACATGAAGAGCCTGAAAGGTGTGAAATATATGAAGAGCTTCAACAGGTGTCAAAAATTTGAGTAGCATGAAGCGGTGTTGAAAAACATGAAGAGCCTGAAAAGGTGTGAAATATATGAAGAGCTTCAAAAGGTGTGAAAAATAGGAGGAGCATGAAGCGTTGTTCAAAAACATGAAGAGCTTGAAAAGGTGTGAAATATATGAAGAGCTTCAATAGATGTGAAAAATAGGAGGAGCATGAAGCTTAGTTCAAAATCATGAAGAACCTGAAAAGGTGTGAAATATATGAAGAGCTTCAAAAGGTGTCAAAAATATGAGGAGCATGAAACAGTCTGAAAATAGAAGGAGCATGAAACGGTGTTGAAAAACATGAAGAGCATGAAAAGGTGTGAAAAATACGGACAGCTTCAAAACGTGTCAAAAATATGAGGAGCATGAAACGGTCTGAAAAATAGGAGGAGCATGAAGTTTTGATGAAATACATGAAGAGCCTGAAAAGGTGTGAAATCTATGAAGAGCTTCAAAAGGTGTCGACAATACGAGGAGCATGAAACGGTTTGGCAAAAAGGAGGAACATGAAGTCTTGTTGAAAAGCATGAAGAGCCTGAAAATGTTTGAAAAATATGAAGAGCTTGAAAATGTGTCAAAAATATGACGAGAACGAAATGGTCTGAAAAATATGAGGAGCATGAAACGGTGTTGAAAAACATGAAATGCATGAAAAGTTGTGAAAAATATGAACAGTTTCAAAGGTGTCAAAAATATGAGGAGCATGAAACGGTCTGAAAAATAGGAGGAGCATGAAACGGTGTTCAAAAACATGAAGAGCCTGAAAAGGTGTGAAAAACATGAAGAGCCTGAAAAGGTGTGAAATACATGAAGAGCTTCAAAAGGTGTCAAAAATATGAGGAGCAGGAAACGTTCTGAAAAATAGGAGGAGCATGAAGCGGTGTTGAAAAACATGAAGAGCCTGAAAAGGTGTGAAAAACATGAAGAGTTTGAAAAGGTGTGATATATATGAAGAGCTTCAAAAGGTGTCAAAAATATGAGGAGCAGGAAACGGTCTGAAAAATAGGAGGAGCATGAAGTGGTGTTGAAAAACATGAAGAGCCTGAAAAGGTGTGAAAAACATGAAGAGTTTGAAAAGGTGTGAAATATATGAAGAGCTTCAAAAGGTGTCAAAAATTTGAGGAGCATGAAACGGTCTAAAAAATAAGAGGAGCATGCTGTGGTGTTGAAAAATTGAAGAGCCTGAAAAGGTGTGAAAATTATGAAGAGCCTCAAAACGTGTCAAAATATTGAGGAGCATGAAATGGCCTGAAAAATAGGAGGAGAATGAAACCGTGTTCAAAATCATGAAGAGCCTGAAAATGTGGAAATATATGAAGTGCTTCAAAAGGTGTCAAAAATATGAGGAGCATGAAACGATCTGAAAAATGGAGGAGCATGAAGCGGTGAAGAAAAAAAAGAAGAGCATGAAATGGTTTGAAGAATATGAGGAGCTTCAAAAGGTATCAAAAATAGGAGTAGCATGAAGCCGTGTTGAAAAATATCAAGAGCCTGAAAAGGTGTGAAAAATATGAAGAGCTGCAAAACGTGTCAAAAATATGAGGAGCATAAACGTTCTCAAAAATAGGAGGAGAAGCAAACGGTGTTCAAAAATATGAAGAGCCTGAAAAGGTGTGAAAAATATGAAGAGCATGAAACGGTCTGAAAAATAGGAGGAGCATGAAGCTGTGTTCAGAAACATGAAGAGCCTGAAAAGGTGTGAAAAATATGAAGAGCTTCAAAATGTGTGAAAAATATGAAGAGCTTCAAAATGTGTCAAAAATAAGAGGAGAATGACACGGTCTGAAAAATAGGAGGAGCATGAAGTGGTGTTGAAATACATGAAGAGCCTGTAAAGGTTTGAAAAATATGAAGAGCTTCAAAAGGTGTGAAAAATATGAAGAGCTTCAAAATGTGTCAAAAATAAGAGGAGCATGACACGGTCTGAAAAATAGGAGGAGCATGAAGCGGTGTTGAAAAACATGAAGAGACTGAAAAGGTGTAAAAAACAAGAAGAGCCTGAAAAGGTGTGAAATATACGAAGAGCTTCAAAAGGTGTCAAAAATATGAGGAGCATGAAACGGTCTAAAAAATAGGAGGTGCATGAAGCGGCGTTCAAAAACATGAAGATCCTGAAAAGGTGTGAAATATATGAACAGCTTCAAAAGGTGTCAAAAGTATGAGGAGCATGAAACAGTCTAAAAATAGGAGGAGGATGAAACGGTGTTGAAAAACATGAAGAGCCTGAAAAGGTGTGAAAAATATGAAGAGTTTCAAAAAGTGTCAAAAATATGAGGAGCATGAAACTGTCTGAAATATAAGAGGAGCATGAAACGGTGTTGAAAAACATGAAGAGCCTGAAAAGAGTGAAATATATGAAGAGCTTCAAAAGGTGTCAAAAATGTGAGGAACATGAAACGATCTGAAAAATAGCAGGAGCATGAAACGGTGTTGAAAAACATGAAGAGCCTGAAAAGAGTGAAATATAGGAAGAGCTTCAAAATGTATCAAAAATATGAGGAGCATGAAGCGGTCTGAAAAACAGGAGGAGCATGAAGCGGTGTTGAAAAACATGAAGAGCCTTAAAAGTTGTGAAATATATGAAGAGCTTCAAAAGGTGTGAAATATAGGAGGAGCATGAAGCGGTGTTCAAAAACATGAAGAGCCTTAAAAGTTGTGAAATATATGAAGAGCTTCAAAAGGTGTCAATAATATGAAGAGCATGAAATAGTCTCAAAAATAGGAGGAGCATGAAATGGTGTTGAAAAACATGAAGAGCATGAAAAGATATGAAAAATATGAATAGCTTCTAAAGGTGTCAAAAATAAGAGGAGCATGAAACAGTCTGAAAATAGGAGGAGCATGAAACGGTGTTGAAAAGCATGAAGAGCCTGAAAATGTGTGAAAAATATGGAGAGCTTCAAAAGGTGTCAAAAATATAGCAGCATGAAACAGTCTAAAAATACGAGGAGCATGAAACGGTGTTGAAAAGCATGAAGAGCCTGAATAGGTGTGAAAAATATGAAGAGCTTCAAAAGGTGTAAAAAATATGAGGAACATGAAACTGTCTGAAAAATAGGAGGAGCATGAAGCGGTGTTGAAAAACATGAAGAGCCTTAAACGGTGTGAAATATATCAAGAGCTTCTTAAGGTGTCAAAAATAAGAGGAGCATGAAACAGTCTCAAAATAGGAGGAGCATGAAACGGTGTTGAAAAGCATGAAGAGCCTGAAAATATGTGAAAAATATGGAGAGCTTCAAAAGGTGTCAGAAATATGAGGAGCATGAAACGGTCTGAAAAATAGGAGGAGAATGAAACGGTGCTGAAAAACATGAAGAGCCTTAAAACTTGTGAAAAATATGAAGAGCTTCAAAAGGTGTGAAAAATATGAAGAGCTTCAAAAGGTGTCAAAAATATGAGGAGCATGAAACGGTCTGAAAAATAGGAGGAGGATGAAGCAATGTTGAAAAACATGAAGAGTCTGAAAAGGTGTGAAATATATGAAGAGCTTCAAAAGGTGTCAAAAATATGAGGAGCATGATACGGTCTGAAAAATAGGAGGAGCATGAAACGATGTTGAAAAACCTGAAGAACAGGAAAAGGTGAGAAATATATGAAGAGCTTCAAAAGGTGTGAAAAATATGAGGAGTAAGAAACGGTCTGAAAAATAGGAGGAGCATGAAACGTTGTTCAAAAACCTGAAGAGCCTGAAAAGGTGTGAAAAATATGAAGAGCTTCAAAAGGTGTAAAAAATATGAGGAACATGAAACTGTCTGAAAAATAGGAGGAGCATGAAGCGGTGTTGAAAAACATGAAGAGCCTGAAAATGTTTGAAAAATATGAAGAGCTTCAAAAGGTGTCAAAAATATGAGGAGCATGAAATGGTCTGAAAAATAGGAGGAATATGAAACGGTCTCAAAAATAGGAGGAGAAGAAAACGGTGTTGAAAATCATGAACAGTCTGAAAAGGTGTGAAAAATAGGAGGAGGTTCAAAATGTTTCACATATATGAGGAGCATGAAACGGTCTGAAAAATAGGAGGAGAATGAAGCAGTGTTCAAAAACATGAAGAGCCTGAATATGTGTGAATAATATGAAGAACTTCAAAACCTGTGAAAAATATGAAGAACTTCAAAAGGTGTAAAAAATGAGAAGAGCATGAAACGGTGTGAAAAATAGGAGGAGGATGAAGCGGTGTTGAAAATCATGAAGAGCCTGAAAAGTTGTGAATAATATGAAGAGCTTCAAAAGGTGTGAAAAATATGAAGAGGTTCAAAAGTTTTCGAAAATGAGATGAGCATGAAACGGTCTGAAAAATAGGAGGAGCATGAAGAGGTGTTGAAAAACATGAAGAGCCTGAAAAGTTGTGAATAATATGAAGAGCTTCAAAAGGTGTCAAAAATATGAGAAACATGAAACGGTCTGGAAAATAGGAGGAGCATGAAACGGTGTGGAAAAACATAAAGAGCGTGAAAAGGTGTGAAAATAGGAAGATCTTCAAAAGGTGTGAAAAATATGAGGAGCATGAAACGGTCTTAAAAATAAGAGGAGCATGAAGCGGTGTTGAAAAACATGAAGAGCCTGAAAACGTGTGAAAATTATGAAGAGCTTCAAAAGGTGTGAAAATTATGAAGAGCTTCAAAATGTGTCAAAAATGAGATGAGGATGAAACGGTCTGAAAAAAAGGAGGAGCATGAAGTGGTGGTGAAAAACATGAAGAGCCTGAAAAGAAGTGACAAATATATAGAGCTTCAAAAGGTGTCAGTAATATGAGGAGCATGAAACGGTCTGCAAAAAAGGAGGAGCATGAAGTGGTGTTGATAAACTTGAAGAGCCTGAAAAGGTGTGAAAAATATGAAAAGGTTAAAAAGGTGTCAAAAATGAGATGAGCATGAAACGGTCTGAAAAATAGGAGAGCATGAAGCGGTGTTGAAAAACATGAAGAGCCTGAAAAGGTGTGAAAAATATGAAGAGCTTCAAAAGGTGTCAGAAATCTGAGGAGCATGAAACGATCTGAAAAATAGGAGGAGCATGAAGCGGTGTTGAAAAACATGAAGAGCCTGAAAAGGTGTGAAAAATATGAAGAGCTTCAAAAAATGTGAAAAATATGAAGAGCTTCAAAAGATGTGAAAAATATGAAGAGCTTCAACAGGTGAGAAATATATGAGGAGCATGAAACGGTCTGAAAAATAGCAGGATCATGAAGTGGTGTTGAAAAACATGAAGAATCTGAAAACGTGTAAAAATATGAAGAGCTTCAAAAATATGAAAAATATGAAGAGCTTCAAAAGGTGTGAAAAATATGAAGAGCTTCAAAAGGTGTCAAAAATATGAGGAGAATGAAAGGGTCTGCAAAATAGGAGGAGCATGAAATGTTGTTCAAAAACATGAAGAGCCTGAAATCGTGTGAAAAATATGAAGAGCTTCAAAAGGTGTCAAAAATATGAGGAGCATGAAACGGTCTGAAAAATAGGAGGAGCATGAAGCGGTGTTCAAAAATATGAAGAGCCTGAAAAGGTGTGAAAAATATGAAGAGCTTCAAAACGTGTCAAAATTATTAGGAGCATGAAACGGTCTGAAAAATAGGAGGAGCATGAAGTGGTGTTGAAAAACATGAAGAGACTGAAAAGGTGTGAGAAATATGAAGAGCTTCAAAAGGTGTAAAAAATATGAGGAGCATGAAACGGTCTGAAAATGCTGAGGAGCATGAAGCGTGTTGAAAAACATGAAGAGCTTGAAAAGGTGTGTAAAATATGAAGAGGTTCTAAAGAGGTCAAAAATATGATTAGCATGAAACGGTCTTAAAAATACGAGGAGAATGAAGTGGTGTTGAAAAACATGAAGAGCCTGAAAAGGTTTGAACTATATGAAGAGCTTCAAAAGGTGTCGAATATATGAGGAGCATGAAACGGTCTGAAAAATAGGAGGATCATGAAACGGTGTTGATAAACATGAAGAGGCTAAAAAGGTGTGAAAAATATGAAGAGCTTCAAAAGATGTCAAAAATATGAGGAGCATGATACGATCAGAAAAATAGGAGGAGCATGAAGCTGTGTTCAAAAACATGAAGAGCCTGAAAATGTGTGAAAAATATGAAGAGCTTCAAAAGTGTGAAAAATATGAAGAGCTTCAAAAGGTGTCAAAAATGGAATGAGCATGAAACGGTCTGAAAAATACGAAGAGCATGAAGTAGTGTTGAAAAACATGAAGAGCCTGAAAAGTTGTGAAAAATATGAAGAGATTCTAAAGGTTTCAAAAACGTGAGGAGCATGAAACAGTCTGAAAATCAGGAGGAGCATGAAGTGTTGTTGAAAAACATGAAGAGCCTGAAAATTGTGAAAAATATGAAGAGCTTCAAATGGTGTCAAAAATATGAGGGGCATGAAACGGTCTGAAAAATACGAAGAGAATGAAGTGGTGTTGAAAAACATGAAGAGCCTGAAAAGGTGTTAGAAATATGAAGAGCTTCAAAAGGTGTGAAAAATATGAAGATCTTCAAAAGGTGTCAAAAATGAGATGAGCATGACACGATCTGAAAAATAGGAGGAGCATGAAGTGGTGTTGAAAAAAATGAAGAGCCTGAATAGGTGTAAAATATATGAAGAGCTTCAAAAGGTGTCTAAAATATGAGGAGAACGAGACGGTCTGAAAAATAGGAGGAGCATGAAGCGGTGTTGAAAAACATGAAGAGCCTGAAAAGATGTTAGAAATATGAAGAGCTTCAAAAGGTGTCAAAAATATGAGGAGCATGAAACGGTCTGAAAAATAGGAGGAGCATTAAACGGTGTTCAAAAACATGAAGAGTCTGAAAATGTGTGAAAAATATTAAGAGCTTCAAAAGGTGTGAAAAATATGAGGAGCATGAAGCGGTGTTCAAAAACATGAAGAGCTTGAAAAGGTTTGAAATTTTTGAAGATCTTCAAAAGGTTTGAAAAATAGGAGGAGCATGAATCGGTGTTCAAAAACATGAAGAGCCTGAAAAAGTGTGAAATATATGAAGAGCTTGAAAAGGTGTCAGAAATATGAGGAGCATGAAACAGTCTGAAAAATGGGAGGACCTTGAAATGGTGTTGAAAAACAAGAAGAGCCTGAAATGGTGTGAAAAATATGAAGAGCTTCAACAGGTGTGGAAAATATGAGGAGCATGAAACGTTCTGAAAAATAGGAGGAGCATGAAGCTTTGTTGACAAAAATGAAGAACTTGAAAAGGTGTGAAAAATATGAAGAGCTGCAAAAGGTGTCAAAAATTTGAGAAGCATGAAACGGTCTGAAATATACGAGGAGCATGAAGCGGTGTTGAAAAACATGAAGAGCCTGAAAAGGTGTGAAATAAATGAAGAGCTTCAAAACGTGTCAAAAATGTGAGGAGCATGAAACGGTCTGAATAAAAGGAGGAGCATGAAGCGTTGTTCAAAAACATGAAGAGCTTGAAAAGGTGTGAAAAATATGAAGAGCTTCAGAAGCTGTCAAATATATGACGAGCATGAAACGGTCTGAAAAATAGGAGGAGCATGAAACGGTGTTGAAAAACATGAAGATCCTGAAAAGGGGTAAAAAATAGGAGGAGCTTCAATAGGTGTCAAAAATATCAGGAGCATGAAAATGTCCTAAAAAAAGGAGGAGCATGAAGCGGTGTTCAAAAACATGAAGAGCCTGAAAAGGTGTGAGAAATATGAAGAGCTTCAAAAGGTGTGAAAAATATGAGGAGCATGTAACGGTCTGAAAAATAGGAAGAGAATGAAGCGGTGTTCAAAGACATGAAGAGCCTGAAAAGGTGTGAAAAATATGAAGAGCTTCAAAAGGTGTCAAAAATATGAGGAACATGAAACGGTCTGAAAAATAGGAGGAGCATGAAGTGGTGTTCAAAAAATGCAGAGCCTGAAAAGCTGTGAAAAATATGAAGAGCTTCAAAAGGTGTCAAAAATATGAGAAGCATGATAAGGTTTGAAAAAAAAAGAGGAGCATGAAACGGTGTTCAAAAACATGAAGAGCCTGAAAAGGTGTGAAAAATATGAAGAGCCTCAAAAGGTGTCAAAAATATGAGGAACATGAATCGGTCTGAAAAATAGGAGGAGCTAAAAGTTGTGTTGAAAAACATGAAGACCGTGAAAACATGTGAAAAATATGAAGAGCTTCAAAAGGTGTCAAAAATGAGGAGCATGATACGGTCTGAAAAATAGAGGAGCATGAAGTGGTGTTGAAAAATTTGAAGAGCCTGAAAAGGTGTGAAAAATATGAAGAGCTTCAAAAGGTGTCAAAAATATGAGGAGCATGAAACGGTCTAAAAAATAGGAGCGACATGAAACGGAGTTCAAAAACATGAAGAGCCTGAAAATGTGTGAAAAATATGAAGAGCTTCAAAAGGTGTGAAATATATGAGGAGCATGAAACGGTCTGAAAAATAGGAGGAGGATGAAGCGGTGTTGAAAAACATGAAGAGCCTGAAAACATGTGAAAAATATGAAGAGCTTCAAAAGGTGTGAAAAATATGAAGAGCTTCAAAAGGTGTCAAAAATGAGATGAGCATGACACGGTCTGAAAAATAGGAGGAGCATGAAGTGGTGTTGAAAAAATGAAGAGCCTGAATAGGTGTGAAATATATGAAGAACTTCAAAAGGTGTCTAAAATATGAGGAGAACGAGACGATCTGAAAAATAGGAGGAGCATGAAGCGGTGTTGAAAAACATGAAAAGCCTGAAAATGTGTGAGAAATATGAAGAGCTTCAAAAGGTGTCAAAAATATGAAGAGCTTCAAAAGTTGTCAAAATTGAGATGAGCATGAAACGGCCTGAAAAATAGGAGGAGCATGAAGTGGTGTTCAGAAAAATGACGAGCCTGAAAAGGTGTGAAATATATGAAGAGCTTCAAAAGGTGTCAAAAATATATGGAGCATGAAACGGTCTGAAAAATAGGAGGAGCATGAAGCGGTTTCAAAAACTTGAAGAGCCTGAAACGTGTGAAAAATATGAAGAGCTTCAAAAGGTGTGAAAAATATGAAGAGCTTCAAAAGGTGTCAAAAATGAGATGAGCATGAAGCCGTCTGAAAAACATGTGGAGGATGAAGTGGTGTTGAAAAACATGAAGTGCCTGAAGAGGTGTGAAATATATGAAGAGCTTCAAAAGGTGTCAAAAATATGAATAGCATGAAAAGTTTTGCAAAAAAGGAGCATGAAGTGGTGTTGAAAACATGAAGAGCCTGAAAAGGTGTGAAAAATATGAAGAGCTTCAAAAGGTGTCAAAAATATGAGGAGCATGAAACGGTCTGAAAAATTGGAAGAGCATGAAGCGGTGTTCAAAAACATGTAGAGCCTGAAAAGGTTTGGAAAATATGAGGAGCTTCAAAAGGTGTCAAAAATATGAGGAGCATGAAACGGTCTGAAAAATAGGAGGAGCATGAAGCGGTGTTCAAAAACATGAAGGGCCTGAAAAGGTGTGAAAAATATGAAAAGCCTCAAAACCTGTCAAAAATGTGAGGAGCATGAAACGGTCTGAAAAATAGCAGGATCATGAAGCGGTGTTGAAAAACATGAAGAGTATGAAAACGTGTGAAAATATAAAGAGCTTCAAAAATATGAAAAATATGAAGATTTTCAAAAGTGTGAAAAATATGAAGAGCTTCAAATGGTGTCAAATATTAGATGAGCCTGAAACGGTCTGAAAAATAGGCGGAGTATGAAGTGGTGTTGAAAAAAATGAAGAGCCTGAAGAGGTGTGAAAAATATGAAAAGCTTCAAAAGGTGTGAAAAATATGAGGAGCATGGAATGGTCTGAAAAATAGGAGGAGCATGAAGCGGTGTTGAAAAACATGAAGAGCCTGAAAAGGTGTGAAAAATATGAACAGCCTCAAAATGTGTGAAAAATATGAGGAGCATGAAACGGTGAAAAATAGGAGGAGCATGAAGCGGTGTTGAAAAACATGAACAGTCTGAAAAGGTGTGGAAAATATGTATAGCTTCAAAAGGTGTTAAATACATGAGGAGCATGAAACGGTCTGAAAAATAAGAGGAGCATGAAGCGGTGTTCAAAAACATGAAGAGCCTGAAAAGGTGTGAAAAATATGAAGAGCTTCAAAAGGTGTAAAAAATATGAGGAGCATGATATGGTTTGAAAAATAGGATTAGCATGAAGCGCTGTTGAAAACATGAAGAGCCTGAAAAGTTGTGAAAAATATGAAAAGCTTCAAAAGGTGTCAAAAATGAGATGAGCATGAAACGTTCTGAAAAATAGGAGGTGCATGAAGCGGTGTTGAAAAACATGAAGACCCTGAAAAGGTGTGAAAAATATGAAGAGCTTCAAAAGATGTCAAAAATATGAGGAGTATGAAACGGTCTGAAAAATAGGAGGAACATGAAGCGATTTTGAGGAACATGAAGAGTCTGAAAAGGTGTGAAACATATGAAGAGCTTCAAAATGTGTGAAATACATGAGGAGCGTGAAATGATTTGAAAAATAGGATGATCATGAATTCGTGTTGAAAAAAATGAAGAGCCTGAAAAGGTGTGAAATATCTGAAGAGCTTCAAAAGGTGTCAAAGATGTGAGGAGAATGAAACGGTCTGAAAAATAGGCGGAGCATGAAGCGGTGTTTAAAAACATGAAGAGCTTGAAAAGTTGTGAAAAATATGAAGAGCTTCAAAAGGTGTCAAAAATATGAGGAGCATGAAACGGTCTGAAAAATAAGAGGGGCATGAAGTCGTGTTCAAAACTATGAAGAGCCTGAAAAGGTGTGAAAAATATGAAGTGCTTCAAAAGGTGTGAAAAATATGAGGAGCATGATACGGTCTGAAAAATAGGAGGAGCATGAAGCGGTGTTCAAAAACATGAAGAGCCTGAAAAGGTGTGAGAAATATGAAGAGCTTCAAAAGGTGTGAAAATTATGAGGAGCCTGAAACGGTCTGAAAAATAGGAGGAGCATGAAGCGGTGTTCAAAAACATGAAGAGCCTGAAAAGCTGTGTAAAATATGCAAAGCTTCAAAAGGTGTCAAACATGAGATGATCATGAAACGGTCTGAAAAATAGGAGGAGCATGAAGCGGTGTTGAAAAACATGAAGAGCCTGAAAAGGTGTGAGAAATATGAAGAGCTTCAAAAGGTGTTAAAATTATGAGGAGCCTGAAACGGTCTGAAAAATAGGAGGAGCATGAAGCGGTGTTCAAAAACATGAAGAGCCTGAAAAGGTGTGAAAAATATGAAGAGCTTCAAAAGGTGTCAAGAATATGAGGAGCATGAAACGGTCTGAAAAATAGGAGGAACATGAAGCTGTGTTCAAAACATGAAAAGCCTGAAAAGGTGTGAAAATTATGAAGAGCTTCAAAAGGTGTCAAAAATATGAGGAGCATGAAACGTTCTGAAAAATAGGAGGAGGATGAAGCGGTGTTGAAAAATATGAAGAGTCTGAAAAGGTGTGAAAATATGAAGACCTTCAAAAATATGAAATATATGAAGAGCTTCAAAAGGTGTGAAAAACTTGAAGAGCTTCAAAAGGTGTCAAAAATGAGATGAGAATGAAACGGTCTGAAAAATAGGAGAAGCATGAAGCGGTGTTGTAAATCATGAAGAGCCTGAAAAGGTGTGAAAAATATGAAGAGTTTCAAAAGGTGTCAAAATCAGATGAGCATGAAACGCTCTGAAAAATAGGAGAAGCATGAAGTGGTGTTGAAAAAAATGAAAAGCCTGAAAAGGTGTGAAATATATGAAGAGCTTCAAAAGGTGTCAAAAATATGAGGAGCATGAAAAGGTGTGAAAATATGAAGAGCTTCAAAAATATGAAAAATATGAAGAGCTTCAAAAGGTGTGACAAATATGAAGAGCTTCAAAAGGTATCAAAAATGAGATGAGCATGAAAAGGTCTGAAAAATAGGAGGAGCATGAAGTGGTGTTGAAAAACATGAAGAGCCTAAAAAGGTGTGAAAAATATGAAAAGCTTCAAAAGGTGTCAAAAATATGAGGAGCATGAAACGGTCTCAAAAATAGGAGGAGCATGAAGTGGTGTTCAAAAACATGAAGAGCCTGAAAAGGTGTGAAAAATATGAGGAGCTTAAAAAGTGTGAAATACATGAGGAGCATTAAACGGTCTGAAAAATAGGAGGAGCATGAAGCGGTGTTGAAAAACATGAAGAGCCTGAAAAGGTGTGAAAACATGAAGAGCTTCAAAAATATGAAAAATATGAAGAGCTTCAAAAGGTGTGACAAATATGAAGAGCTTCAAAAGGTATCAAAAATGAGATGAGCATGAAAAGGTCTGAAAAATAGGAGGCGCATGAAGCGATGTGGAAAATCATGAAGAGCCTGAAAAGGTGCGAAAAATATAAAGAGCTTCAAAGGTGTGAAAAATATGAAGAGCTTCAAAAGGTGTCAAAATGAGATGAGCATGAAACGGTCTGAAAAATAGGAAAAGCATGAAGCGGTGTTGAAAAACATGAAGAGCCTGAAAAGGTGTGAAAATATGAAGAGATTCAAAAATATGAAAAATATGAAGAGCTTCAAAAGGTGTGAAAAATATGAGGAGCATGATACGGTCTGAAAAATAGGAGGAGCATGAAGCGCTGTTCAAAAACATGAAGAGCGTGAAAATTTGTGAAAAATATGAAAAGCTTCAAAAGGTGTCTAAAATGAGATGAGCATGAAACGGTCTGAAAAATAGGAGGAGCATAAAGCGGTGTTGAAAAACATGAAGAGCCTGAAAATGTGTGAAAAATATGAAGAACTTCTAAAGGTTTCAAAAATATGAGGAGCATGAAACGGTCTGAAAAATAGGAGGAGGATGAAGCAGTGTTGAAAAACATGAAGAGCCTGAAAACGTGTGAAAAATATGAAGAGCTTTAAAAGGTGTGAAAAATATGAAGAGCTTCAAAAGGTGTCAAAAATGAGATGAGCATGACACGGTCTGAAAAATAGGAGGAGCATCAAGTGGTGTTGAAAAAAATGAAGAGCCTGAATAGGTGTGAAATATATGAAGAGCTTCAAAAGGTGTCTAAAATATGAGGAGAACGAGACGGTCTGAAAAATAGGAGGAGCATGAAGCGGTGTTGAAAAACATGAAGAGCCTGAAAATGTGTGAGAAATATGAAGAGCTTCAAAAGGTGTCAAAAATATGAGGAGCATGAAACGGTCGGAAAAATAGGAGAAGTATGAAGCGGTGTTGAAAAACATGAAGAGCCTGAAAAGGTGTGAAAAATATGAAGAGCTTCAAAATGTGTCAAATATATGAGGAGCATTAAACGGTCTGAAAAATAGGAGGAGCATGAAGCGGTGTTGAAAAACATGAAGAGCCTGAAAAAGTGTGAGAAACACGAAGAGCTTCAAAAGGTGTCAAAAATATGAGGAGCATGAAACGGTCTGCAAAAAAGGAGGAGCATGAAGTGGTGTTGAAAAACATGAAGAGCCTGAAAAGGTGTGAAAAATATGAAAAGCTTCAAAAGCTGTCAAAAATATGAGGAGCATGAAACGGTCTAAAAAATAGGAGGAGCATGAAGCGGTGTTCAAAAACATGAAGAGCCTGAAAAGGTGTGAAAAATATGAAGAGCTTCAAAATGTTTCAAATATATTAGGAGCCTGATACGGTCTGAAATTAAGAGGAGCATGAAGCGGTGTTCAAAAACATGAAGAGCCAAAAAAGTTGTGAAAAATATGAAAAGCTTCAAAAGGTGTCAAAAATGAAAGAGCATGAAACTGTCTGAAAAATAGGAGAAGCATGAAGCGCTGTTGAAAAACATGAAGAGTCTGAAAAGGTGTGAGAAAAATGAAGAGCTTCAAAAGGTGTCAAAAATATGAGGAGCATGAAACGGTCTGAAAAATAGGAGGAGCATGAAGCGCTGTTGAAAAACATGAAGAGCCTGAAAAAGTGTGAAAAAAATGAAGAGCTTCAAAAGGTGTCAAAATTATGAGGAGCATGAAATGGTCTGAACAATAGGAGGATTATGAAACGGTGTTCAAAAACATGAAGAGCCTGAGAAGGTGTGAAAAATATGAAAAGCTTCAAAACTTGTCAAAATTATGGGGAGCATGAAACGGTCTGAAAAATAGGAGGATCATGAAACGGTGTTGAAACACATGAAGAGCCTGAAAAGGTGTGAAAAATATGAAGAGCTTCCAAAGGTGTGAAAAATTTGAGGAGCATGAAACAGTCTGAAAAATAGGAGGAGCATGTAGCTGTGTTCAAAAACATCAAGAGCCTTAAAAGGTGTGAAAAATATGAAGAGCTTCAAAAAGTGTGAAATATATGAGGTTCATAAAACTGTCTGAAAAATAGAAGCAGCAGGAAACAGTGTTGAAAAACATGAAGAGCCTGAAAAGGTGTGAAAATATGAAGAGATTCAAAAACATGAAAAATATGAAGAGCTTCAAAAGGTGTGACAAATATGAAGAGTTTCAAACGGTATCAAAAATGAGATGAGCAAGAAACGGTCTGAAAAATAGGATGAGCATGAAGCGGTGTTGAAAAACATGAAGAGCCTGAAAAGGTGTGAAAATATGAAGAGATTCAAAAACATGAAAAATATGAAGAGCTTCAAAAGGTGTGACAAATATGAAGAGTTTCAAAAGGTATCAAAAATGAGATGAGCATGAAACGGTCTGAAAAATAGGAGGAGCATGAAGCGGTGTTGAAAATCATGAAGAGCCTGAAAAGGTGTGAAAAATATGAAGAGCTTCAAAAGGTGTGAAAAATATGAAGAGCTACAAAAGGTGTGAAAAATATGAAGAGCTTCAAAAGGTGTCAAAATGAGATGAGAATGAAACGGTCTGAAAAACAGGAGGAGAATGAAGCGGTGTTGAAAATCATCAAGAGCCTGAAAAGGTGTGAAAACTATGAAGAGCTTCAAAAGGTGTCAAAAATATGAGGAGCATGAAACGGTCTGAAAAATAGGAGGAGCATGAAACGGTGTTCAAAAACATCAAGAGCCTGAAAAGGTGTGAAAAATATGAAGTTTCAAAAGGTGTGAAATACATGAGGAGCATTAAACGGTCTGAAAAATAGGAGGAGCATGAAGCGGTGTTCTAAAACATGAAGAGCCTGAAAAGGCGTGAAATATATGAAGAGCTTCAAAAGGTGTCAAAAATATGAAGAGCATGAAAAGGTGTGAAAATATGAAGAGCTTCAAAAATATGAAAAATATGAAGAGCTTCAAAAGGTGTGACAAATATGAAGAGCTTCAAAAGGTATCAAAAATGAGATGAGCATGAAACGTTCTGAAAAATAGGAGGAGGATGAATCGGTGTTGAAAAATATGAAGAGTCTGAAAAGGTGTGAAAATATGAAGACCTTCAAAAATATGAAAAATATGAAGAGCTTCAAAAGGTGTGAAAAACTTGAAGAGCTTCAAAAGGTGTCAAAAATGAGATGAGAATGAAACGGTCTGAAAAATAGGAGGAGCAGGAAGCGGTGTGGTAAATCATGAAGAGCCTGAAAAGGTGTGAAAAATATGAAGAGTTTCAAAGGTGTCAAAATCAGATGAGCATGAAACGCTCTGAAAAATAGGAGAAGCATGAAGTGGTGTTGAAAAAAATGAAAAGCCTGAAAAGGTGTGAAATATATGAAGAGCTTCAAAAGGTGTCAAAAATATGAGGAGCATGAAAAGGTGTGAAAATATGAAGAGCTTCAAAAATATGAAAAATATGAAGAGCTTCAAAAGGTGTGACAAATATGAAGAGCTTCAAAAGATATCAAAAATGAGATGAGCATGAAAAGGTCTGAAAAATAGGAGGAGCATGAAGTGGTGTTGAAAAACATGAAGAGCCCAAAAAGGTGTGAAAAATATGAAAAGCTTCAAAAGGTGTCAAAAATGAGATGAGCATGAAACGGTCTCAAAAATAGGAGGAGCATGAAGCGGTGTTGAAAATCATGAAGAGCCTGAAAAGGTGTGAAAAATATGAAGAGCTTCAAAAGGTGTGAAAAATATGAAGAGCTTCAAAAGGTGTGAAAAATATGAAGAGCCTGAAAAGGTGTGAAATATATGAAGAGCTTCAAAAGTTGTCAAAAATATGAGGAGCATGAAACGGTCTGAAAAATAGGAGGAGCATGAAACAGTGATCAAAAACATGAAGAGCCTGAAAAGGTGTGAAAAACATGAAGAGATTCAAAAGCTGTGAAATACATGAGGAGCATGAAATGGGCTGAAAAATAGGAGAAGCATGAAGTGGTGTGGAAAAACATGAAGAGCCTGAAAAGTTGTGAAAAATATGAAGAGCTTCAAAAGGTGTGAAAAATATGAGGAGCAAGAAATGGTCTGAAAAATAGGAGGATTATGAAACGGTGTTCAAAAACATGAAGAGCCTGAAAAGATGTGAAAAATATGAAGAATCTCAAAACGTGTCAAAAATATGAGGAGTATGAAACGGTATGATAAATAGCAGGAGCATGAACCGGTGTTGAAAAACATGAAGAGTCTGAAATCGTGTGAAAAATATGAAGAGCTTCAAAAATGTGAAAAATATGAACAGCTTCAAAAGATGTGAATAATATGCAAAGCTTCAAAAGATGTCAAAAATGAGATGAGCATGAAACGGTCTGAAAAATAAGAGGGGCATGAAGTCGTGTTCAAAACTATGAAGAGCCTGAAAAGGTGTGAAAAATATGAAGTGCTTCAAAAGGTGTGAAAAATATGAGGAGCATGATACGGTCTGAAAAATAGGAGGAGCATGAAGCGGTGTTCAAAAACATGAAGAGCCTGAAAAGGTGTGAGAAATATGAAGAGCTTCAAAAGGTGTGAAAATTATGAGGAGCCTGAAACGGTCTGAAAAATAGGAGGAGCATGAAGCGGTGTTCAAAAACATGAAGAGCCTGAAAAGGTGTGAAAAATATGAAGAGCTTCAAAAGGTGTCAAGGATATGAGGAGCATGAAACGGTCTGAAAAATAGGAGGAACATGAAGCTGTGTTCAAAACATGAAAAGCCTGAAAAGGTGTGAAAATTATGAAGAGCTTCAAAAGGTGTCAAAAATATGAGGAGCATGAAACGTTCTGAAAAATAGGAGGAGGATGAAGCGGTGTTGAAAAATATGAAGAGTCTGAAAAGGTGTGAAAATATGAAGACCTTCAAAAATATGAAAAATATGAAGAGCTTCAAAAGGTGTGAAAAACTTGAAGAGCTTCAAAAGGTGTCAAAAATGAGATGAGAATGAAACGGTCTGAAAAATAGGAGAAGCATGAAGCGGTGTTGTAAATCATGAAGAGCCTGAAAAGGTGTGAAAAATTTGAAGAGTTTCAAAAGGTGTCAAAATCAGATGAGCATGAAACGCTCTGAAAAATAGGAGAAGCATGAAGTGGTGTTGAAAAAAATGAAAAGCCTGAAAAGGTGTGAAATATATGAAGAGCTTCAAAAGGTGTCAAAAATATGAGGAGCATGAAAAGGTGTGAAAATATGAAGAGCTTCAAAAATATGAAAAATATGAAGAGCTGCAAAAGGTGTGACAAATATGAAGAGCTTCAAAAGGTATCAAAAATGAGATGAGCATGAAAAGGTCTGAAAAATAGGAGGCGCATGAAGCGATGTGGAAAATCATGAAGAGCCTGAAAAGGTGCGAAAAATATAAAGAGCTTCAAAAGGTGTGAAAAATATGAAGAGCTTCAAAAGGTGTCAAAATGAGATGAGCATGAAACGGTCTGAAAAATAGGAAAAGCATGAAGCGGTGTTGAAAAACATGAAGAGCCTGAAAAGGTGTGAAAATATGAAGAGATTAAAAAATATGAAAAATATGAAGAGCATCAAAAGGTGTGTCAAATATGAAGAGCTTCAAACGGTATCAAAAATGAGATGAGCAAGAAACGGTCTGAAAAATAGGATGAGCATGAAGCGGTGTTGAAAAACATGAAGAGCCTGAAAAGGTGTGAAAATATGAAGAGATTCAAAAACATGAAAAATATGAAGAGCTTCAAAAGGTGTGACAAATATGAAGAGTTTCAAAAGGTATCAAAAATGAGATGAGCATGAAACGGTCTGAAAAATAGGAGGAGCATGAAGCGCTGTTGAAAATCATGAAGAGCCTGAAAAGGTGTGAAAAATATGAAGAGCTTCAAAAAGTGTGAAAAATATGAAGAGCTACAAAAGGTGTGAAAAATATGAAGAGCTTCAAAAGGTGTCAAAATGAGATGAGAATGAAACGGTCTGAAAAACAGGAGGAGAATGAAGCGGTGTTGAAAATCATCAAGAGCCTGAAAAGGTGTGAAAACTATGAAGAGCTTCAAAAGGTGTCAAAAATATGAGGAGCATGAAACGGTCTGAAAAATAGGAGGAGCATGAAACGGTGTTCAAAAACATCAAGAGCCTGAAAAGGTGTGAAAAATATGAAGAGTTTCAAAAGGTGTGAAATACATGAGGAGCATTAAACGGTCTGAAAAATAGGAGGAGCATGAAGCGGTGTTCTAAAACATGAAGAGCCTGAAAAGGCGTGAAATATATGAAGAGCTTCAAAAGGTGTCAAAAATATGAAGAGCATGAAAAGGTGTGAAAATATGAAGAGCTTCAAAAATATGAAAAATATGAAGAGCTTCAAAAGGTGTGACAAATATGAAGAGCTTCAAAAGGTATCAAAAATGAGATGAGCATGAAACGTTCTGAAAAATAGGAGGAGGATGAATCGGTGTTGAAAAATATGAAGAGTCTGAAAAGGTGTGAAAATATGAAGACCTTCAAAAATATGAAAAATATGAAGAGCTTCAAAAGGTGTGAAAAACTTGAAGAGCTTCAAAAGGTGTCAAAAATGAGATGAGAATGAAACGGTCTGAAAAATAGGAGGAGCAGGAAGCGGTGTGGTAAATCATGAAGAGCCTGAAAAGGCGTGAAAAATATGAAGAGTTTCAAAGGTGTCAAAATCAGATGAGCATGAAACGCTCTGAAAAATAGGAGAAGCATGAAGTGGTGTTGAAAAAAATGAAAAGCCTGAAAAGGTGTGAAATATATGAAGAGCTTCAAAAGGTGTCAAAAATATGAGGAGCATGAAAAGGTGTGAAAATATGAAGAGCTTCAAAAATATGAAAAATATGAAGAGCTTCAAAAGGTGTGACAAATATGAAGAGCTTCAAAAGATATCAAAAATGAGATGAGCATGAAAAGGTCTGAAAAATAGGAGGAGCATGAAGTGGTGTTGAAAAACATGAAGAGCCCAAAAAGGTGTGAAAAATATGAAAAGCTTCAAAAGGTGTCAAAAATGAGATGAGCATGAAACGGTCTCAAAAATAGGAGGAGCATGAAGCGGTGTTGAAAATCATGAAGAGCCTGAAAAGGTGTGAAAAATATGAAGAGCTTCAAAAGGTGTGAAAAATATGAAGAGCTTCAAAAGGTGTGAAAAATATGAAGAGCCTGAAAAGGTGTGAAATATATGAAGAGCTTCAAAAGGTGTCAAAAATATGAGGAGCATGAAACGGTCTGAAAAATAGGAGGAGCATGAAACAGTGATCAAAAACATGAAGAGCCTGAAAAGGTGTGAAAAACATGAAGAGATTCAAAAGCTGTGAAATACATGAGGAGCATGAAATGGGCTGAAAAATAGGAGAAGCATGAAGTGGTGTGGAAAAACATGAAGAGCCTGAAAAGTTGTGAAAAATATGAAGAGCTTCAAAAGGTGTGAAAAATATGAGGAGCAAGAAATGGTCTGAAAAATAGGAGGATTATGAAACGGTGTTCAAAAACATGAAGAGCCTGAAAAGGTGTGAAAAATATGAAGAATCTCAAAACGTGTCAAAAATATGAGGAGTATGAAACGGTATGATAAATAGCAGGAGCATGAACCGGTGTTGAAAAACATGAAGAGTCTGAAATCGTGTGAATAATATGAAGAGCTTCAAAAATGTGAAAAATATGAAGAGCTTCAAAAGATGTGAATAATATGCAAAGCTTCAAAAGATGTCAAAAATGAGATGAGCATGAAACGGTCTGAAAAATAAGAGGGGCATGAAGTCGTGTTCAAAACTATGAAGAGCCTGAAAAGGTGTGAAAAATATGAAGTGCTTCAAAAGGTGTGAAAAATATGAGGAGCATGATACGGTCTGAAAAATAGGAGGAGCATGAAGCGGTGTTCAAAAACATGAAGAGCCTGAAAAGGTGTGAGAAATATGAAGAGCTTCAAAAGGTGTGAAAATTATGAGGAGCCTGAAACGGTCTGAAAAATAGGAGGAGCATGAAGCGGTGTTCAAAAACATGAAGAGCCTGAAAAGCTGTGAAAAATATGCAAAGCTTCAAAAGGTGTCAAACCTGAGATGATCATGAAAAGGTCTGAAAAATAGGAGGAGCATGAAGCGGTGTTGAAAAACATGAAGAGCCTGAAAAGGTGTGAGAAATATGAAGAGCTTCAAAAGGTGTTAAAATTATGAGGAGCCTGAAACGGTCTGAAAAATAGGAGGAGCATGAAGCGGTGTTCAAAAACATGAAGAGCCTGAAAAGGTGTGAAAAATATGAAGAGCTTCAAAAGGTGTCAAGAATATGAGGAGCATGAAACGGTCTGAAAAATAGGAGGAACATGAAGCTGTGTTCAAAAACATGAAAAGCCTGAAAAGGTGTGAAAATTATGAAGAGCTTAAAAAGGTGTCAAAAATATGAGGAGCATGAAACGTTCTGAAAAATAGGAGGAGGATGAAGCGGTGTTGAAAAATATGAAGAGTCTGAAAAGGTGTGAAAATATGAAGACCTTCAAAAATATGAAAAATATGAAGAGCTTCAAAAGGTGTGAAAAACTTGAAGAGCTTCAAAAGGTGTCAAAAATGAGATGAGAATGAAACGGTCTGAAAAATAGGAGGAGCAGGAAGCGGTGTGGTAAATCATGAAGAGCCTGAAAAGGTGTGAAAAATATGAAGAGTTTCAAAGGTGTCAAAATCAGATGAGCATGAAACGCTCTGAAAAATAGGAGAAGCATGAAGTGGTGTTGCAAAAAATGAAAAGCCTGAAAAGGTGTGAAATATATGAAGAGCTTCAAAAGGTGTCAAAAATATGAGGAGCATGAAAAGGTGTGAAAATATGAAGAGCTTCAAAAATATGAAAAATATGAAGAGCTTTAAAAGGTGTGACAAATATGAAGAGCTTCAAAAGATATCAAAAATGAGATGAGCATGAAAAGTTCTGAAAAATAGGAGGAGCATGAAGTGCTGTTGAAAAACATGAAGAGCCTAAAAAGGTGTGAAAAATATGAAAAGCTTCAAAAGGTGTCAAAAATATGAGGAGAATGAAACGGTCACAAAAATAGGAGAAGCATGAAGCGGTGTTCAAAAACATGAAGAGCCTGAAAAGGTGTGAAAAATATGAGGAGCTTAAAAAGTGTGAAATATATGAGGAGCATTAAACGGTCTGAAAAATAGGAGGAGCATGATGCGGTGTTGAAAAACATGAAGAGCCTGAAAAGGTGTGAAAATATGAAGAGCTTCAAAAATATGAAAAATATGAAGAGCTTCAAAAGGTGTGACAAATATGAAGAGCTTCAAAAGGTATCAAAAATGAGATGAACATGAAAGGTCTGAAAAATAGGAGGAGCATGAAGCGATGTGGAAAATCATGAAGAGCCTGAAAAGGTGTGAAAAATATAAAGAGCTTCAAAAGGTGTGAAAAATATGAAGAGCTTCAAAAGGTGTCAAAATGAGATGAGCATGAAACGGTCTGAAAAATAGGAAAAGCATGAAGCGGTGTTGAAAAACATGAAGAGCCTGAAAAGGTGTGAAAATATGAAGAGAATCAAAAAAATGAAAAATATGAAGAGCTTCAAAAGGTGTGACAAATATGAAGAGCTTCAAAATGTATCAAAAATGAGATGAGCATGAAACGGTCTGAAAAATAGGAGGAGCATGAAGCGACGTTGAAAAACATGAAGAGCCTGAAAAGGTGTGAAAATATGAAGAGATTCAAAAACATGAAAAATATGAAGAGCTTCAAAAGGTGTGACAAATATGAAGAGCTTCAAAAGGTATCAAAAATGAGATGAGCATGAAACGGTCTGAAAAATAGGAGGAGCATGAAGCGGTGTTGAAAATCATGAAGAGCCTGAAAAGGTGTGAAAAATATGAAGAGCTTCAAAAGGTGTGAAAAATATGAAGAGCTTCAAAAGGTGTGAAAAATATGAAGAGCTTCAAAAGGTGTCAAAATGAGATGAGAATGAAACGGTCTGAAAAACAGGAGGAGAATGAAGCGGTGTTGAAAATCATCAAGAGCCTGAAAAGGTGTGAAAAATATGAGGAGCATGAAACGGTCTGAAAAATAGGAGGAGCATGAAACGGTGTTCAAAAACATGAAGAGCCTGAAAAGGTGTGAAAAATATGAAGAGCTTCAAAAGGTGTGAAATACATGAGGAGCATTAAACGGTCTGAAAAATAGGAGGAGCATGAAGCGGTGTTCTAAAACATGAAGAGCCTGAAAAGGTGTGAAATATATGAAGAGCATGAAAAGGTGTGAAAATATGAAGAGCTTCAAAAATATGAAAAATATGAAGAGCTTCAAAAGGTGTGACAAATATGAAGAGCTTCAAAAGGTATCAAAAATGAGATGAGCATGAAAAGGTCTGAAAAATAGGAGGAGCATGAAGCGGGGTTGAAAAACATGAAGAGCCCAAAAAGGTGTGAAAAATATGAAAAGCTTCAAAAGGTGTCAAAAATGAGATGAGCATGAAACAGTCTCAAAAATAGGAGGAGCATGAAGCGGTGTTGAAAATCATGAAGAGCCTGAAAAGGTGTGAAATATATGAAGAGCTTCAAAAGGTGTGAAAAATATGAAGAGCTTCAAAAGGTGTGAAAAATATGAAGAGCTTCAAAAGGTGTGAAATACATGAGGAGCATTAAACGGTCTGAAAAATAGGAGGAGCATGAAGCGGTGTTCTAAAACATGAAGAGCCTGAAAAGGTGTGAAATATATGAAGAGCTTCAAAAGGTGTCAAAAATATGAGGAGCATGAAACGTTCTGAAAAAGAGGAGGAGAATGAAGCGGTGTTGAAAAACATCAAGAGCCTGAAAAGGTGTGAAAAATATGAAAAGCTTCAAAAGGTGTCAAAAATATGAGGAGCATGAAACGGTCTGAAAAATAGGAGGAGCATGAAACGGTGATCAAAAACATGAAGAGCCTGAAAAGGTGTGAAAAACATGAAGAGATTCAAAAGCTGTGAAATACATGAGGAGCATGAAACGGGCTGAAAAATAGGAGAAGCATGAAGTGGTGTGGAAAAACATGAAGAGCCTGAAAAGTTGTGAAAAATATGAAGAGCTTCAAAAGGTGTGAAAAATATGAGGAGCAAGAAATGGTCTGAAAAATAGGAGGATTATGAAACGGTGTTCAAAAACAAGAAGAGCCTGAAAAGGTGTGAAAAATAGTAAAAGCCTCAAAAAGTGTCAAAAATATGAGGAGCATAAAACGGTCTGAAAAATTGCAGGAGAATGAAGTGGTGTTGAAAAACATGAAGAGTCTGAAAACGTGTGAAAATAAGAAGAGCTTCAAAAATATGAGAAATATGAAGAGCTTCAAAAGGTATCAAAATGAGATGAGCATGAACCGGTCTGAAAAATAGGAGGAGCATGAAGTGGTGTTGAAAAACATGAAGAGCCTGAAAACGTGTGAAAAATATGAAGACCTTCAAAAAGTGTGAAAAATATGAAGAGTTTCAAAAGGTGTCAAAATGAGATGAGCATGAAACGGTCTGAAAAACAGGAGGAGAATGAAGCGGTGTTGAAAATCATCAAGAGCATGAAAAGGTGTGAAAAGTATGAAGAGCTTCAAAAGGTGTCAAAAAGGGATGAGCATGAAAAGGTCTGAAAAATAGGAGGAGCAAGAAGTGGTGTTGAAAAAAATGAGAAGCCTGAAAAGGTGTGAAATATATGAAGAGCTTCAAAAGGTGTGAAATACATGAGGAGCATGAAACTCTCTGAAAAATAGAAGGAGCATGAAGTGTTGTTGTAAAACATGAAGAGCCTGAAAAGTTGTGAAAAATATGAACAGCTTCAAAAGGTGTGCAAAATATGAGGAGCATGAAACGGTCTGAAAAATAGGAGGAGCATGAAGCGGTGTTGAAAAACATGAAGAGCCTGAAAAGGTGTGAAAAATATGAAGAGCTTCAAAACGTGTGAAAAATATGAAGAGCTTCAAAAGGTGTCAAAATGAGATGAGAATGAAACGGTCTGAAAAACAGGAGGAGCATGAAGTGGTGTTGAAAAAAATGAAGAGCCTGAAAAGGTGTGAAATATATGAAGAGCTTCAAAAGGTGTGAAAAATATGAGGAGAATGAAACGGTGTGAAAAATAGGAGGAGCATGGAGTGGTGTTGAAAAACATGAAGAGCTTGAAAAGCTGTGAGAAATATGAAGAGCTTCAAAAGGTGTGAAAAATATGAAGAGCTTCAAAAGGTGTCAAAAAGGGATGAGCATGAAAAGGTCTGAAAAATAGGAGGAGCAAGAAGTGGTGTTGAAAAAAATGAGAAGCCTGAAAAGGTGTGAAATATATGAAGAGCTTCAAAAGGTGTGAAATACATGAGGAGCATGAAACTCTCTGAAAAATAGAAGGAGCATGAAGTGTTGTTGTAAAACATGAAGAGCCTGAAAAGGTGTGAAAAATATGAAGAGCTTCAAAAGGTGTCCAAAATATGATCAGCATGAAATGGTCTGAAAAATAGGAGGAGCATGAAGCGGTGTTGAAAAACATGAAGAGCCTGAAAAGGTGTGAAAAATATGAAGAGCTTCAAAAGGTGTCCAAAATATGAGGAGCATGAAACGGTCTGAAAAACAGGAGGAGCATGAAGCGGTGTTTAAACACATGAAGAGCCTGACAAGCTGTGAGAAATATGAAGAGCTTCAAAAGGTGTCAAAAATATGAGGAGCATTAAACGGTCTGAAAAATAGGAGGAGCATGACGCTGTGTTCAAAAACATGAAGAGCCCAAAAAGGTGTGAAAAATATGAAAAGCTTCAAAAGGTGTCAAAAATGAGATGAGCATGAAACGGTCTCAAAAATAGGAGGAGCATGAAGCGGTGTTGAAAATCATGAAGAGCCTGAAAAGGTGTGAAAAATATGAAGAGCTTCAAAAGGTGTGAAAAATATGAAGAGCTTCAAAAGATGTGAAAAATATGAAGAGCTTCAAAAGGTGTGAAATACATGAGGAGCATTAAACGGTCTGAAAAATAGGAGGAGCATGAAGCGGTGTTCTAAAACATGAAGAGCCTGAAAAGGTGTGAAATATATGAAGAGCTTCAAAAGGTGTCAAAAATATGAGGAGCATGAAACGTTCTGAAAAAGAGGAGGAGAATGAAGCGGTGTTGAAAAACATCAAGAGCCTGAAAAGGTGTGAAAAATATGAAGAGCTTCAAAAGGTGTGAAATAGATGAGGAGCATTAAATGGTCTAAAAAATAGGAGGAGCATGAAGCGGTGTTCAAAAACTTGAAGAGCCTGAAAAGGTGTGAAATATATGAAAAGCTTCAAAAGGTGTCAAAAATATGAGGAGCATGAAACGGTCTGAAAAATAGGAGGAGCATGAAACGGTGATCAAAAACATGAAGAGCCTGAAAAGGTGTGAAAAACATGAAGAGATTCAAAAGCTGTGAAATACATGAGGAGCATGAAACGGGCTGAAAAATAGGCGAAGCATGAAGTGGTGTGGAAAAACATGAAGAGCCTGAAAAGTTGTGAAAAATATGAAGAGCTTCAAAAGGTGTGAAAAATATGAGGAGCAAGAAATGGTCTGAAAAATAGGAGGATTATGAAACGGTGTTCAAAAACAAGAAGAGCCTGAAAAGGTGTGAAAAATAGTAAAAGCCTCAAAAAGTGTCAAAAATATGAGGAGCATAAAACGGTCTGAAAAATTGCAGGAGAATGAAGTGGTGTTGAAAAACATGAAGAGTCTGAAAACGTGTGAAAATAAGAAGAGCTTCAAAAATATGAGAAATATGAAGAGCTTCAAAAGGTATCAAAATGAGATGAGCATGAACCGGTCTGAAAAATAGGAGGAGCATGAAGTGGTGTTGAAAAACATGAAGAGCCTGAAAACGTGTGAAAAATATGAAGACCTTCAAAAAGTGTGAAAAATATGAAGAGTTTCAAAAGGTGTCAAAATGAGATGAGCATGAAACGGTCTGAAAAACAGGAGGAGAATGAAGCGGTGTTGAAAATCATCAAGAGCATGAAAAGGTGTGAAAAGTATGAAGAGCTTCAAAAGGTGTCAAAAAGGGATGAGCATGAAAAGGTCTGAAAAATAGGAGGAGCAAGAAGTGGTGTTGAAAAAAATGAGAAGCCTGAAAAGGTGTGAAATATATGAAGAGCTTCAAAAGGTGTGAAATACATGAGGAGCATGAAACTCTCTGAAAAATAGAAGGAGCATGAAGTGTTGTTGTAAAACATGAAGAGCCTGAAAAGGTGTGAAAAATATGAACAGCTTCAAAAGGTGTGCAAAATATGAGGAGCATGAAACGGTCTGAAAAATAGGAGGAGCATGAAGCGGTGTTGAAAAACATGAAGAGCCTGAAAAGGTGTGAAAAATATGAAGAGCTTCAAAACGTGTGAAAAATATGAAGAGCTTCAAAAGGTGTCAAAATGAGATGAGAATGAAACGGTCTGAAAAACAGGAGGAGCATGAAGTGGTGTTGAAAAAAATGAAGAGCCTGAAAAGGTGTGAAATATATGAAGAGCTTCAAAAGGTGTGAAAAATATGAGGAGAATGAAACGGTGTGAAAAATAGGAGGAGCATGGAGTGGTGTTGAAAAACATGAAGAGCTTGAAAAGCTGTGAGAAATATGAAGAGCTTCAAAAGGTGTGAAAAATATGAAGAGCTTCAAAAGGTGTCAAAAAGCGATGAGCATGAAAAGGTCTGAAAAATAGGAGGAGCAAGAAGTGGTGTTGAAAAAAATGAGAAGCCTGAAAAGGTGTGAAATATATGAAGAGCTTCAAAAGGTGTGAAATACATGAGGAGCATGAAACTCTCTGAAAAATAGAAGGAGCATGAAGTGTTGTTGTAAAACATGAAGAGCCTGAAAAGGTGTGAAAAATATGAAGAGCTTCAAAAGGTGTCCAAAATATGAGCAGCATGAAACGGTCTGAAAAATAGGAGGAGCATGAAGCGGTGTTGAAAAACATGAAGAGCCTGAAAAGGTGTGAAAAATATGAAGAGCTTCAAAAGGTGTCCAAAATATGAGGAGCATGAAACGGTCTGAAAAACAGGAGGAGCATGAAGCGGTGTTTAAACACATGAAGAGCCTGACAAGCTGTGAGAAATATGAAGAGCTTCAAAAGGTGTCAAAAATATGAGGAGCATTAAACGGTCTGAAAAATAGGAGGAGCATGACGCCGTGTTCAAAAACATGAAGAGCCTGAAAAGGTGTGAAAAATATGAAGAGCTTCAAAAGGTGTGAAAAATATGAAGAGCTTCAAAAGGTGTCAAAATGAGATGAGAATGAAACGGTCTGAAAAACAGGAGGAGCATGAAGTGGTGTTGAAAAAAATGAAGAGCCTGAAAAGGTGTGAAATATATGAAGAGCTTCAAAAGGTGTGAAAAATATGAGGAGAATGAAAAGGTGTGAAAAATAGGAGGAGCATGGAGTGGTGTTGAAAAACATGAAAAGCTTGAAAAGCTGTGAGAAATATGAAGAGCTTCAAAAGGTGTCAAAAATATGAAGAGCTTCAAAAGCTGTCAAAAATATGAGGAGAATGAAACGGTCTGCAACATAGGAGGAGCATGAAATGGTGTTCAAAAACATGAAGAGCCTGAAAAGGTGTGAAAAATATGAAGTGATTCAAAAGGTGTGAAATACATGAGGAGGATTAAACGGTCTGAAACATAGGAGGAGCATGAAGCGGTGTTGAAAAATATGAAGAGCCTGAAAAGGTGTGAAAAGTATGAAGAGCCTCAAAACGTGTCAAAAATATGAGGAGCATGAAACGGTATGATAAATAACAGGAGCATGAACCTGTGTTGAAAAACATGAAGAGTCTGATCGTGTGAAAAATATGAAGAGCTTAAAAATGTGAAAAATATGTAGAGATTCAAAAGATGTGAAAAATATGCAAAGCTTCAAAAGGTGTCAAAAGTTAGATGAGCATGAAACGGTCTGAATAATAAGAGGAGCATGAAGTCGTGTTCAAAAATATGAAGAGCCTGAAAATGTGTGAAAAATATGAAGAGCTTCAAAAGGTGTGAAAAATATGAAGACCTTAAAAAGGTGTGAAAAAAGAAATGAGCATGAAAAGGTCTGAAAAATAGGAGGAGCATGAAGCAGTGTTGAAAATCATGAAGAGCCTGAAAAGGTGTGAAAAATATGAAGAGCTTCTAAAGGTGTGAAAAAGAAATGAGCATGAAAAGGTCTGAAAAATAGGAGGAGCATGAAGCGATGTGGAAAATCATGAAGAGCCTGAAAAGGTGTGAAAAATATAAAGAGCTTCAAAAGGTGTGAAAAATATGAAGAGCTTCAAAAGTTGTCAAAATGAGATGAGCATGAAACGGTCTGAAAAATAGGAAAAGCATGAAGCGGTGTTGAAAAACATGAAGAGCCTGAAAAGGTGTGAAAATATGAAGAGATTCAAAAATATGAAAAATATGTAGAGCTTCAAAAGGTGTGACAAATATGAAGAGCTTCAAAAGGTATCAAAAATGAGATGAGCATGAAACGGTCTGAAAAATAGGAGAAGCATGAAGCGGTGTTGAAAAACATGAAGAGCCTGAAAAGGTGTGAATATATGAAGAGATTCAAAAACATGAAAAATATGAAGAGCTTCAAAAGGTGTGACAAATATGAAGAGCTTCAAAAGGTATCAAAAATGAGATGAGCATGAAACGGTCTGAAAAATAGGAGGAGCATGAAGTGGTGTTGAAAATCATGAAGAGCCTGAAAAGGTGTGAAAAATATGAAGAGCTTCAAAAGGTGTGAAAAATATGAAGAGCTTCAAAAGGTGTGAAAAATATGAAGAGCTTCAAAAGGTGTCAAAATGAGATGAGAATGAAACAGTCTGAAAAACAGGAGGAGAATGAAGCGGTGTTGAAAATCATCAAGAGCCTGAAAAGGTGTGAAAAATATGAAGAGCTTCAAAAGGTGTCAAAAATATGAGGAGCATGAAACGGTCTGAAAAATAGGAGGAGCATGAAACGGTGTTCAAAAACATGAAGAGCCTGAAAAGGTGTGAAATATATGAAGAGCTTCAAAAGGTGTCAAAAATATGAAGAGCATGAAAAGGTGTGAAAATATGAAGAGCTTCAAAAATATGAAAAATATGAAGAGCTTCAAAAGGTGTGACAAATATGAAGAGCTTCAAAAGGTATCAAAAATGAGATGAGCATGAAAAGGTCTGAAAAATAGGAGGAGCATGAAGTGGTGTTGAAAAACATGAAGAGCCCAAAAAGGTGTGAAAAATATGAAAAGCTTCAAAAGGTGTCAAAAATGAGATGAGCATGAAACGGTCTCAAAAATAGGAGGAGCATGAAGCGGTGTTGAAAATCATGAAGAGCCTGAAAAGGTGTGAAAAATATGAAGAGCTTCAAAAGGTGTGAAATACATGAGGAGCATTAAACGGTCTGAAAAATAGGAGGAGCCTGAAGCGGTGTTCTAAAACATGAAGAGCCTGAAAAGGTGTGAAATATATGAAGAGGTTCAAAAGGTGTCAAAAATATGAGGAGCATGAAACGTTCTGAAATAGAGGAGGAGAATGAAGCGGTGTTGAAAAACATCAAGAGCCTGAAAAGGTGTGAAAAATATGAAGAGCTTCAAAAGGTGTGAAATAGATGAGGAGCATTAAATGGTCTAAAAAATAGGAGGAGCATGAAGCGGTGTTCAAAAACTTGAAGAGCCTGAAAAGGTGTGAAATATATGAAAAGCTTCAAAAGGTGTCAAAAATATGAGGAGCATGAAACAGTCTGAAAAATAGGAGGAGCATGAAACGGTGATCAAAAACATGAAGAGTCTGAAAAGGTGTGAAAAACATGAAGAGATTCAAAAGCTGAGAAATACATGAGGAGCATGAAACGGGCTGAAAAATAGGAGAAGCATGAAGTGGTGTGGAAAAACATGAAGAGCCTGAAAAGTTGTGAAAAATATGAAGAGCTTCAAAAGGTGTGAAAAATATGAGGAGCAAGAAATGGTCTGAAAAATAGGAGGTTTATGAAACGGTGTTCAAAAACAAGAATAGCCTGAAAAGGTGTGAAAAATAGTAAAAGCCTCAAAAAGTGTCAAAAATATGAAGAGCATAAAACGGTCTGAAAAATTGCAGGAGCATGAAGTGGTGTTGAAAAACATGAGAGTCTGAAAACGTGTGAAAATAAGAAGAGCTTCAAAAATATGAGAAATATGAAGAGCTTCAAAAGGTATCAAAATGAGATGAGCATGAAACGGTCTGAAAAATAGGAGGAGCATGAAGTGGTGTTGAAAAACATGAAGAGCCTGAAAACGTGTGAAAACTATGAAATCCTTCAAAAAGTGTGAAAAATATGAAGAGTTTCAAAAGGTGTCAAAATGAGATGAGCATGAAATGGTCTGAAAAAAGGGGGAGAATGAAGCGGTGTTGAAAATCATCAAGAGCATGAAAAGGTGTGAAAAATATGAAGAGCTTCAAAAGATGTCAAAAAGGGATGAGCATGAAAAGGTCTGAAAAATAGGAGGAGCAAGAAGTGGTGTTGAAAAAAATGAGAAGCCTGAAAAGGTGTGAAATATATGAAGAGCTTCAAAAGGTGTGAAATATATGAGGAGCATGAAACTCTCTGAAAAATAGAAGGAGCATGAAGTGTTGTTGTAAAACATGAAGAGCCTGAAAAGGTGTGAAAAATATGAAGAGCTTCAAAAGGTGTGCAAAATATGAGGAGCATGAAACGGTCTGAAAAATAGGAGGAGCATGAAGCGGTGTTGAAAAACATGAAGAGCCTGAAAAGGTGTGAAAAATACGAAGAGCTTCAAAAAGTGTACAAAATATGAGGAACATGAAACGGTCTGAAAAAGAGGAGGAGCATGAAGCGGTGTTTAAACACATGAAGAGCCTGACAAGCTGTGAGAAATATGAAGAGCTTCAAAACGTGTCAAAAATATGAGGAGCATGAAACGGTCTGAAAAATAGGAGGAGCATGAAGCCATATTCAAAAACATGAAGAGCCTGAAAAGGTGTGAAAAATATGAGGAACTTCAAACGGTGTGAAATACATGAGGAGCATTAAACGGTCTGAAAAATAGGAGGAGCATGAAGCGGTGTTGAAAAACATGAAGAGCCTGAAAACTTGTGAAAAATATGAAGAGCTTCAAAAGGTGTGAAAAATATGAAGAGCTTCAAAAGGTGTCAAAATGAGATGAGAATGAAACGGTCTGAAAAACAGGAGGAGCATGAAGTGGTGTTGAAAGAAATGAAGAGCCTGAAAAGGTGTGAAATATATGAAGAGCTTCAAAAGGTGTGAAAAATATGAGGAGAACGAAACGGTGTGAAAAATAGGAGGAGCATGGAGTGGTGTTGAAAAACATGAAGAGCCTGAAAAGCTCTGAGAAATATGAAGAGCTTCAAAAGGTGTGAAAAATATGAAGAGCTTCAAAATGTGTCAAAAATAAGAGGAGAATGAAACGGTCTGCAACATAGGAGGAGCATGAAATGGTGTTCAAAAACATGAAGAGCCTGAAAAGGTGTGAAAAATATGAAGTGATTCAAAAGGTGTGAAATACATGAGGAGGATTAAACGGTCTGAAACATAGGAGGAGCATGAAGCGGTGTTGAAAAACATGAAGAGCCTGAAAAGGTGTGAAAAATATGAAGAGCCTCAAAACGTTTTAAAAATATGAGGAGCATGAAAAGGTATGATAAATAACAGGAGCATGAACCTGTGTTGAAAAGCATGAAGAGTCTGAAATCGTGTGAAAAATATAAAGAGCTTAAAAATGTGAAAAATATGAAGAGATTCAAAAGATGTGAAAAATATGCAAAGCTTCAAAAGGTGTCAAAAATTAGATGAGCATGAAACGGTCTGAAAAATAAGAGGAGCATGAAGTCGTGTTCAAAAACATGAAGAGCCTGAAAAGGTGTGAAAAATATGAAGAGCTTAAAAATTGTCCAAAATATGAGGAGCATGAATCGGTCTGCAAAATAGGAGGAGCAAGAAACGGTGTTCAAAACATGAAGAGCCTGAAAAAGTGTGAAAAATATGAAGACCTTGAAAAGGTGTGAAAAAAGAAATGAGCATGAAAAGGTCTGAAAAATAGGAGGAGCATGAAGCAGTGTTGAAAATCATGAAGAGCCTGAAAAGGTGTGAAAAATATGAAGAGCTTCTAAAGGTGTGAAAAAGAGATGAGCATGAAACGGTCTGAAAAATAGGAAAAGCATGCAGCGGTGTTGAAAAACATGAAGAGCCTGAAAAGGTGTGAAAATATGAAGAGATTCAAAAATATGAAAAATATGAAGAGCTTCAAAAGGTGTGACAAATATGAAGAGCTTCAAAAGGTGTCAAAATGAGATGAGCATGAAACGGTCTGAAAAATAGGAAAAGCATGAAGAGGGTTGAAAAACATGAAGAGCCTGAAAAGGTGTGAAAATATGAAGAGATTCAAAAATATGAAAAATATGAAGAGCTTCAAAAGGTGTGACAAATATGAAGAGCTTCAAAAGGTATCAAAAATGAGATGAGCATGAAACGGTCTGAAAAATAGGAGAAGCATGAAGCGGTGTTGAAACACATGAAGAGCCTGAAAAGGTGTGAAAATATGAAGAGATCCAAAAACATGAAAAATATGAAGAGCTTCAAAAGGTGTGACAAATATGAAGAGCTTCAAAAGGTATCAAAAATGAGATGAGCATGAAACGGTCTGAAAAATAGGAGGAGCATGAAGCGGTGTTGAAAATCATGAAGAGCCTGAAAAGGTGTGAAAAATATGAAGAGCTTCAAAAGGTGTGAAAAATATGAAGAGCTTCAAAAGGTGTGAAAAATATGAAGAGCTTCAAAAGGTGTCAAAATGAGATGAGAATGAAACGGTCTGAAAAACAGGAGGATAATGAAGCGGTGTTGAAAATCATCAAGAGCCTGAAAAGGTGTGAAAAATATGAAGAGCTTCAAAAGGTGTCAAAAATATGAGGAGCATGAAACGGTCTGAAAAATAGGAGGAGCATGAAACGGTGTTCAAAAACATGAAGAGCCTGAAAAGGTGTGAAATATATGAAGAGCTTCAAAAGGTGTCAAAAATATGAAGAGCATGAAAAGGTGTGAAAATATGAAGAGCTTCAAAAATATGAAAAATATGAAGAGCTTCAAAAGGTGTGACAAATATGAAGAGCTTCAAAAGGTATCAAAAATGAGATGAGCATGAAAAGGTCTGAAAAATAGGAGGAGCATGAAGTGGTGTTGAAAAACATGAAGAGCCCAAAAAGGTGTGAAAAATATGAAAAGCTTCAAAAGGTGTCAAAAATGAGATGAGCATGAAACGGTCTCAAAAATAGGAGGAGCATGAAGTGGTGTTGAAAATCATGAAGAGCCTGAAAAGGTGTGAAAAATATGAAGAGCTTCAAAAGGTGTGAAAAATATCAAGAGCTTCAAAAGGTGTGAAAAATATGAAGAGCTTCAAAAGTTGTGAAATACATGAGGAGCATTAAACGGTCTGAAAAATAGGAGGAGCCTGAAGCGGTGTTCTAAAACATGAAGAGCCTGAAAAGGTGTGAAATATATGAAGAGGTTCAAAAGGTGTCAAAAATATGAGGAGCATGAAACGTTCTGAAATAGAGGAGGAGAATGAAGCGGTGTTGAAAAACATCAAGAGCCTGAAAAGGTGTGAAAAATATGAAGAGCTTCAAAAGGTGTGAAATAGATGAGGAGCATTAAATGGTCTAAAAAATAGGAGGAGCATGAAGCGGTGTTCAAAAACTTGAAGAGCCTGAAAAGGTGTGAAATATATGAAAAGCTTCAAAAGGTGTCAAAAATATGAGGAGCATGAAACAGTCTGAAAAATAGGAGGAGCATGAAACGGTGATCAAAAACATGAAGAGCCTGAAAAGGTGTGAAAAACATGAAGAGATTCAAAAGCTGTGAAATACATGAGGAGCATGAAACGGGCTGAAAAATAGGAGAAGCATGAAGTGGTGTGGAAAAACATGAAGAGCCTGAAAAGTTGTGAAAAATATGAAGAGCTTCAAAAGGTTTGAAAAATATGAGGAGCAAGAAATGGTCTGAAAAATAGGAGGATTATGAAACGGTGTTCAAAAACAAGAATAGCCTGAAAAGGTGTGAAAAATAGTAAAAGCCTCAAAAAGTGTCAAAAATATGAGGAGCATAAAACGGTCTGAAAAATTGCAGGAGCATGAAGTGGTGTTGAAAAACATGAAGAGTCTGAAAACGTGTGAAAATAAGAAGAGCTTCAAAAATATGAGAAATATGAAGAGCTTCAAAAGGTATCAAAATGAGATGAGCATGAACCGGTCTGAAAAATAGGAGGAGCATGAAGTGGTGTTGAAAAACATGAAGAGCCTGAAAAGATGTGAAAAATATGAAGAGCCTCAAAACGTGTCAAAAATATGAGGAGCATGAAACGGTATGATAAATAACAGGAGCATGAACCTGTGTTGAAAAACATGAAGAGTCTGAAATCGTGTGAAAAATATGAAGAGCTTCAAAATTGTCCAAAATATGAGGAGCATGAATCGGTCTGCAAAATAGGAGGAGCAAGAAACGGTGTTCAAAACATGAAGAGCCTAAAAATGTGTGAAAAATATGAAGAGCTTCAAAAGGTGTAAAATACATGAGGAGGATTAAACGGTCTGAAAAATAGGAGGAGCATGAAGCGGTGTTGAAAAACATGAAGAGCCTGAAAGGTGTGAAAAATACGAAGAGCTTCTAAAAGTGTCAAAAATATGAGGAGCATAAAACGGTCTTAAAAATACGAGGAGCATGAAGTGGTGTTGAAAAACATGAAGAGCCTGAAAAGGTGTGAAATATATGAAGAACTTCAAATGGTGTCAAATATATGAGGAGTATGAAACGGTCTGAAAAATAGGAGGATCATGAAATGGTGTTGAAAAACATGATGAGCCTGAAAAGGTGTGAAAAATATGAAGAGCTAGAAAAGCTGTCAAAAATATGAGGAGCATGAAACGGTCTGAAAAATAGGAGGAGCATGAAGCTATTTTCAAAAACATGAAGAGCGTGAAAGGTGTGAAAAATATGAAGATCTTCAAAAGGTGTGAAAAATATGGGGAGCATGAAACGGTCTGAAAATTAGGAGGAGCATGAAGTGGTGTTCAAAAACATGAAGAGCCTGAAAAGGTGTGAAAAATATGAAGAGCTTAAAAAGGTGTCAAATATATGAGGAGCATGAAACGGTCTGAAAAATAGGAGGAGCATGAAACGGTGTTCAAAAACATGAAGAGCCTGAAAAGGTGTGAAAAATATGAAGAGCTTCAAAACGTGTCAAAAATATGAGGAGCATGAAAAGGTCTCAAAAATAGAAGCAGCATGAAGTGGTGTTCAAAAACATGAAGAGCCTGAAAAGGTGTGAATAATATGAAGAGATGCAAAAGGTGTGAAATACATGAGGAGGATTAAACCGTCTGAAAAATAGGAGGAGCATGAAGCGGTGTTGAAAAATATGAAGAGCCTGAAAAGGTGTGAAAATATGAAGAGCTTTAAAAATATGAAAAATATGAAGAGCTTCAAAAGGTGTGACAAATATGAAGAGCTTCAAAAGGTATCAAAAATGAGATGAGCATGAAACGGTCTGAAAAATAGGAGGAGCATGAAGCGGTGTTGAAAATCATGAAGAGCCTGAAAAGGTGTGAAAAATATGAAGAGCTTCAAAAGGTGTGAAAAATATGAAGAGCATCAAAAGGTGTGAAAAATATGAAGAGCTTCAAAAGGTGTCAAAATGAGATGAGCATGAAACGGTCTGAAAAACAGGAGGAGAATGAAGCGGTGTTGAAAATCATCAAGAGCCTGAAAAGGTGTGAAAAATATGAAGAGCTTCAAAATGTGTCTAAAATATGAGGAGCATGAAACAATCTGAAAAATAGGACGAGCATGATGCGGTGTTCAAAAATATGAAGAGCTTGAAAAGGTTTGAAATATATGAAGAGCTTCAAAAGGTGTCAAAAATATGAGGAGCATGAAACGGTCTGAAAGAGAGGAGGAGAATGAAGCGGTGTTGAAAAACATCAAGAGCCTGAAAAGGTGTGAAAAATATGAAGAGCTTCAAAAGGTGTGAAATAGATGAGGAGCATTAAATGGTCTAAAAAATAGGAGGAGCATGAAGCGGTGTTCAAAAATATGAAGAGCCTGAAAAGGTGTGAAATATATGAAGAGCTTCAAAAGGTGTCAAATATATGAGGAGCATGAAACGGTCTGAAAAATAGGAGGATCATGAAATGGTGTTGAAAAACATGAAGAGCCTGAAAAGATGTGAAAAATATGAAGAGCCTCAAAACGAGTCAAAAATATGAGGAGCATGAAACGGTATGATAAATAACAGGAGCATGAACCTGTGTTGAAAAACATGAAGAGTCTGAAATCGTGTGAAAAATATGAAGAGCTTAAAAATGTGAAAAATATGAAGAGCTTCAAAAGATGTGAAAAATATGCAAAGCTTCAAAATGTGTCAAAAATGAGATGAGCATGAACGGTCTGAAAAATAAGAGGAGCATGAAGTCGTGTTCAAAAATATGAAGAGCCTGAAAAGGTGTGAAAAATATGAAGAGCTTCAAAAGGTGTGAAAAATATGAACCTTGAAAAGGTGAGAAAAAAGAAATGAGCATGAAAAGGTCTGAAAAATAGGAGGAGCATGAAGCGGTGTTGAAAATCATGAAGAGCCTGAAAAGGTGTGAAAAATATGAAGAGTTTCAAAAGGTGTGAAAAATATGAACCTTGAAAAGGTGAGAAAAAAGAAATGAGCATGAAAAGGTCTGAAAAATAGGAGGAGCATGAAGCGGTGTTGAAAATCATGAAGAGCCTGAAAAGGTGTGAAAAATATGAAGAGCTTCTAAAGGTGTGAAAAAGAAATGAGCATGAAAAGGTCTGAAAAATAGGAGGAGCATGAAGCGGTGTTGAAAATCATGAAGAGCCTGAAATGGTGTGAAAAATATGAAGAGCTTCAAAAGGTGTGAAATACATGAAGAGCATGAAACTCTCTGAAAACCAGAAGGAGCATGAAGTGGTGTTGAAAAACATGAAGAGCCTGAAAAGGTGTGAAAAATAAGAAGAGCTTCAAAAGGTGTCCAAAATATGAGGAGCATGAAAGGGTCTGAAAAATAGGAGGAGCATGAAGCGGTGTTGAAAAACATGAAGAGCCTGAAAAGGTGTGAAAAATATGAAGAGATTCAAAAGGTGTGAAAAATATGAAGAGCTTCAAAGGTATCAAAAATGAGATGAGCATGAAACGGTCTGAAAAATAGGAGGAGCATGAAGCGGTGTTGAAAATCATGAAGAGCCTGAAAAGGTGTGAAAAATATGAAGAGCTTCAAAAGGTGTGAAAAATATGAAGAGCTTCAAAAGGTGTGAAAAATATGAAGAGCTTCAAAAGGTGTCAAAATGAGATGAGCATGAAACGGTCTGAAAAACAGGAGGAGCATGAAGCGGTGTTGAAAATCATGAAGAGCCTGAAAAGGTGTGAAAAATATGAAGAGCTTCAAAAGGTGTGAAAAATATGAAGAGCTTCAAAAGGTGTGAAAAATATGAAGAGCTTCAAAAGGTGTGAAAAATATGAAGAGCTTCAAAAGGTGTCAAAATGAGATGAGCATGAAACGGTCTGAAAAACAGGAGGAGCATGAAGCGGTGTTGAAAATCATGAAGAGCCTGAAATGGTGTGAAAAATATGAAGAGCTTCAAAAGGTGTGAAATACATGAAGAGCATGAAACTCTCTGAAAACCAGAAGGAGCATGAAGTGGTGTTGAAAAACATGAAGAGCCTGAAAAGGTGTGAAAAATAAGAAGAGCTTCAAAAGGTGTCCAAAATATGAGGAGCATGAAAGGGTCTGAAAAATAGGAGGAGCATGAAGCGGTGTTGAAAAACATGAAGAGCCTGAAAAGGTGTGAAAAATATGAAGAGCTTCAAAAGGTGTGAAAAATATGAAGAGCTTCAAAAGGTATCAAAAATGAGATGAGCATGAAACGGTCTGAAAAATAGGAGGAGCATGAAGCGGTGTTGAAAATCATGAAGAGCCTGAAAAGGTGTGAAAAATATGAAGAGCTTCAAAAGGTGTGAAAAATATGAAGAGCTTCAAAAGATGTGAAAATTATGAAGAGCTTCAAAAGGTGTCAAAATGAGATGAGCATGAAACGGTCTGAAAAACAGGAGGAGCATGAAGCGGTGTTGAAAATCATCAAGAGCCTGAAAAGGTGTGAAAAATATGAAGAGCTTCAAAATGTGTCTAAAATATGAGGAGCATGAAACAATCTGAAAAATAGGAGGAGCATGATGCGGTGTTCAAAAATATGAAGAGCTTGAAAAGGTTTGAAATATATGAAGAGCTTCAAAAGGTGTGAAATATATGAAGAGCATGAAACTCTCTGAAAAACAGAAGGAGCATGAAGTGGTGTTGAAAAACATGAAGAGCCTGAAAAGGTGTGAAAAATAAGAAGAGCTTCAAAAGGTGTCCAAAATATGAGGAGCATGAAAGGGTCTGAAAAATAGGAGGAGCATGAAGTGGTGTTGAAAAACATGAAGAGCCTGAAAAGGTCTGAAAAATATGAAGAGCTTCAAAAGGTGTGAAAAATATGAAGAGCTTCAAAAGGTATCAAAAATGAGATGAGCATGAAACGGTCTGAAAAATAGGAGGAGCATGAAGCGGTGTTGAAAATCATGAAGAGCCTGAAAAGGTGTGAAAAATATGAAGAGCTTCAAAAGGTGTGAAAAATATGAAGAGCTTCAAAAGGTGTGAAAAATATGAAGAGCCTGAAAAGGTGTGAAAAATATGAAGAGCTTCAAAAGGTGTCAAATATGTGAGGAGTATGAAACGGTCTGAAAAATAGGAGGATCATGAAGCGGTGTTGAAAATCATGAAGAGCCTGAAAATGTGTGAAAAATATGAAGAGCTTCAAAAGGTGTGAAAAATATCAAGAGCTTCAAAAGGTGTGAAAAATATGAAGAGCTTCAAAAGGTGTGAAATACATGAGGAGCATTAAACGGTCTGAAAAATAGGAGGAGCCTGAAGCGGTGTTCTAAAACATGAAGAGCCTGAAAAGGTGTGAAATATATGAAGAGGTTCAAAAGGTGTCAAAAATATGAGGAGCATGAAACGTTCTGAAATAGAGGAGGAGAATGAAGCGGTGTTGAAAAACATCAAGAGCCTGAAAAGGTGTGAAAAATATGAAGAGCTTCAAAAGGTGTGAAATAGATGAGGAGCATTAAATGGTCTAAAAAATAGGAGGAGCATGAAGCGGTGTTCAAAAACTTGAAGAGCCTGAAAAGGTGTGAAATATATGAAAAGCTTCAAAAGGTGTCAAAAATATGAGGAGCATGAAACAGTCTGAAAAATAGGAGGAGCATGAAACGGTGATCAAAAACATGAAGAGCCTGAAAAGGTGTGAAAAACATGAAGAGATTCAAAAGCTGTGAAATACATGAGGAGCATGAAACGGGCTGAAAAATAGGAGAAGCATGAAGTGGTGTGGAAAAACATGAAGAGCCTGAAAAGTTGTGAAAAATATGAAGAGCTTCAAAAGGTGTGAAAAATATGAGGAGCAAGAAATGGTCTGAAAAATAGGAGGATTATGAAACGGTGTTCAAAAACAAGAATAGCCTGAAAAGGTGTGAAAAATAGTAAAAGCCTCAAAAAGTGTCAAAAATATGAGGAGCATAAAACGGTCTGAAAAATTGCAGGAGCATGAAGTGGTGTTGAAAAACATGAAGAGTCTGAAAACGTGTGAAAATAAGAAGAGCTTCAAAAATATGAGAAATATGAAGAGCTTCAAAAGGTATCAAAATGAGATGAGCATGAACCGGTCTGAAAATTAGGAGGAGCATGAAGTGGTGTTGAAAAACATGAAGAGCCTGAAAAGATGTGAAAAATATGAAGAGCCTCAAAACGTGTCAAAAATATGAGGAGCATGAAACGGTATGATAAATAACAGGAGCATGAACCTGTGTTAAAAAACATGAAGAGTCTGAAATCGTGTGAAAAATATGAAGAGCTTCAAAATTGTCCAAAATATGAGGAGCATGAATCGGTCTGCAAAATAGGAGGAGCAAGAAACGGTGTTCAAAACATGAAGAGCCTGAAAATGTGTGAAAAATATGAAGAGCTTCAAAACGTGTGAAATACATGAGGAGGATTAAACGGTCTGAAAAATAGGAGGAGCATGAAGCGGTGTTGAAAAACATGAAGAGCCTGAAAGGTGTGAAAAATATGAAGAGCTTCTAAAAGTGTCAAAAATATGAGGAGCATAAAACGGTCTTAAAAATACGAGGAGCATGAAGTGGTGTTGAAAAACATGAAGAGCCTGAAAAGGTGTGAAATATATGAAGAACTTCAAAAGGTGTCAAATATATGAGGAGTATGAAACGGTCTGAAAAATAGGAGGATCATGAAATGGTGTTGAAAAACATGATGAGCCTGAAAAGGTGTGAAAAATATGAAGAGCTAGAAAAGGTGTCAAAAATATGAGGAGCATGAAACGGTCTGAAAAATAGGAGGAGCATGAAGCTATTTTCAAAAACATGAAGAGCGTGAAAGGTGTGAAAAATATGAAGATCTTCAAAAGGTGTGAAAAATATGGGGAGCATGAAACGGTCTGAAAATTAGGAGGAGCATGAAGTGGTGTTCAAAAACATGAAGAGCCTGAAAAGGTGTGAAAAATATGAAGAGCTTAAAAAGGTGTCAAATATATGAGGAGCATGAAACGGTCTGAAAAATAGGAGGAGCATGAAACGGTGTTCAAAAACATGAAGAGCCTGAAAAGGTGTGAAAAATATGAAGAGCTTCAAAACGTGTCAAAAATATGAGGAGCATGAAACGGTCTCAAGAATAGAAGCAGCATGAAGCGGTGTTCAAAAACATGAAGAGCCTGAAAAGGTGTGAATAATATGAAGAGATGCAAAAGGTGTGAAATACATGAGGAGGATTAAACCGTCTGAAAAATAGGAGGAGCATGAAGCGGTGTTGAAAAATATGAAGAGCCTGAAAAGGTGTGAAAATATGAAGAGCTTTAAAAATATGAAAAATATAAAGAGCTTCAAAAGGTGTGACAAATATGAAGAGCTTCAAAAGGTATCAAAAATGAGATGAGCATGAAACGGTCTGAAAAATAGGAGGAGCATGAAGCGGTGTTGAAAATCATGAAGAGCCTGAAAAGGTGTGAAAAATATGAAGAGCTTCAAAAGGTGTGAAAAATATGAAGAGCTTCAAAAGGTGTGAAAAATATGAAGAGCTTCAAAAGGTGTCAAAATGAGATGAGCATGAAACGGTCTGAAAAACAGGAGGAGAATGAAGCGGTGTTGAAAATCATCAAGAGCCTGAAAAGGTGTGAAAAATATGAAGAGCTTCAAAATGTGTCTAAAATATGAGGAGCATGAAACAATCTGAAAAATAGGACGAGCATGATGCGGTGTTCAAAAATATGAAGAGCTTGAAAAGGTTTGAAATATATGAAGAGCTTCAAAAGGTGTCAAAAATATGAGGAGCATGAAACGGTCTGAAAGAGAGGAGGAGAATGAAGCGGTGTTGAAAAACATCAAGAGCCTGAAAAGGTGTGAAAAATATGAAGAGCTTCAAAAGGTGTGAAATAGATGAGGAGCATTAAATGGTCTAAAAAATAGGAGGAGCATGAAGCGGTGTTCAAAAATATGAAGAGCCTGAAAAGGTGTGAAATATATGAAGAGCTTCAAAAGGTGTCAAATATATGAGGAGCATGAAACGGTCTGAAAAATAGGAGGATCATGAAATGGTGTTGAAAAACATGAAGAGCCTGAAAAGATGTGAAAAATATGAAGAGCCTCAAAACGATTCAAAAATATGAGGAGCATGAAACGGTATGATAAATAACAGGAGCATGAACCTGTGTTGAAAAACATGAAGAGTCTGAAATCGTGTGAAAAATATGAAGAGCTTAAAAATGTGAAAAATATGAAGAGCTTCAAAAGATGTGAAAAATATGCAAAGCTTCAAAATGTGTCAAAAATGAGATGAGCATGAACGGTCTGAAAAATAAGAGGAGCATGAAGTCGTGTTCAAAAATATGAAGAGCCTGAAAAGGTGTGAAAAATATGAAGAGCTTCAAAAGGTGTGAAAAATATGAACCTTGAAAAGGTGAGAAAAAAGAAATGAGCATGAAAAGGTCTGAAAAATAGGAGGAGCATGAAGCGGTGTTGAAAATCATGAAGAGCCTGAAAAGGTGTGAAAAATATGAAGAGTTTCAAAAGGTGTGAAAAATATGAACCTTGAAAAGGTGAGAAAAAAGAAATGAGCATGAAAAGGTCTGAAAAATAGGAGGAGCATGAAGCGGTGTTGAAAATCATGAAGAGCCTGAAAAGGTGTGAAAAATATGAAGAGCTTCTAAAGGTGTGAAAAAGAAATGAGCATGAAAAGGTCTGAAAAATAGGAGGAGCATGAAGCGGTGTTGAAAATCATGAAGAGCCTGAAATGGTGTGAAAAATATGAAGAGCTTCAAAAGGTGTGAAATACATGAAGAGCATGAAACTCTCTGAAAACCAGAAGGAGCATGAAGTGGTGTTGAAAAACATGAAGAGCCTGAAAAGGTGTGAAAAATAAGAAGAGCTTCAAAAGGTGTCCAAAATATGAGGAGCATGAAAGGGTCTGAAAAATAGGAGGAGCATGAAGCGGTGTTGAAAAACATGAAGAGCCTGAAAAGGTGTGAAAAATATGAAGAGATTCAAAAGGTGTGAAAAATATGAAGAGCTTCAAAGGTATCAAAAATGAGATGAGCATGAAACGGTCTGAAAAATAGGAGGAGCATGAAGCGGTGTTGAAAATCATGAAGAGCCTGAAAAGGTGTGAAAAATATGAAGAGCTTCAAAAGGTGTGAAAAATATGAAGAGCTTCAAAAGGTGTGAAAAATATGAAGAGCTTCAAAAGGTGTCAAAATGAGATGAGCATGAAACGGTCTGAAAAACAGGAGGAGCATGAAGCGGTGTTGAAAATCATGAAGAGCCTGAAAAGGTGTGAAAAATATGAAGAGCTTCAAAAGGTGTGAAAAATATGAAGAGCTTCAAAAGGTGTGAAAAATATGAAGAGCTTCAAAAGGTGTGAAAAATATGAAGAGCTTCAAAAGGTGTCAAAATGAGATGAGCATGAAACGGTCTGAAAAACAGGAGGAGCATGAAGCGGTGTTGAAAATCATGAAGAGCCTGAAATGGTGTGAAAAATATGAAGAGCTTCAAAAGGTGTGAAATACATGAAGAGCATGAAACTCTCTGAAAACCAGAAGGAGCATGAAGTGGTGTTGAAAAACATGAAGAGCCTGAAAAGGTGTGAAAAATAAGAAGAGCTTCAAAAGGTGTCCAAAATATGAGGAGCATGAAAGGGTCTGAAAAATAGGAGGAGCATGAAGCGGTGTTGAAAAACATGAAGAGCCTGAAAAGGTGTGAAAAATATGAAGAGCTTCAAAAGGTGTGAAAAATATGAAGAGCTTCAAAAGGTATCAAAAATGAGATGAGCATGAAACGGTCTGAAAAATAGGAGGAGCATGAAGCGGTGTTGAAAATCATGAAGAGCCTGAAAAGGTGTGAAAAATATGAAGAGCTTCAAAAGGTGTGAAAAATATGAAGAGCTTCAAAAGATGTGAAAATTATGAAGAGCTTCAAAAGGTGTCAAAATGAGATGAGCATGAAACGGTCTGAAAAACAGGAGGAGCATGAAGCGGTGTTGAAAATCATCAAGAGCCTGAAAAGGTGTGAAAAATATGAAGAGCTTCAAAATGTGTCTAAAATATGAGGAGCATGAAACAATCTGAAAAATAGGAGGAGCATGATGCGGTGTTCAAAAATATGAAGAGCTTGAAAAGGTTTGAAATATATGAAGAGCTTCAAAAGGTGTGAAATATATGAAGAGCATGAAACTCTCTGAAAAACAGAAGGAGCATGAAGTGGTGTTGAAAAACATGAAGAGCCTGAAAAGGTGTGAAAAATAAGAAGAGCTTCAAAAGGTGTCCAAAATATGAGGAGCATGAAAGGGTCTGAAAAATAGGAGGAGCATGAAGTGGTGTTGAAAAACATGAAGAGCCTGAAAAGGTCTGAAAAATATGAAGAGCTTCAAAAGGTGTGAAAAATATGAAGAGCTTCAAAAGGTATCAAAAATGAGATGAGCATGAAACGGTCTGAAAAATAGGAGGAGCATGAAGCGGTGTTGAAAATCATGAAGAGCCTGAAAAGGTGTGAAAAATATGAAGAGCTTCAAAAGGTGAGAAAAATATGAAGAGCTTCAAAAGGTGTGAAAAATATGAAGAGCCTGAAAAGGTTTGAAATATATGAAGAGCTTCAAAAGGTGTGAAAAATATGAAGAGCCTGAAAAGCTGTGAAATATATGAAGAGCTTCAAAAGGTGTCAAATATGTGAGGAGTATGAAACGGTCTGAAAAATAGGAGGATCATGAAATGGTGTTGAAAAACATGAAGAGCCTGAAAAGGTGTGAAAAATATGAAGAGCTAGAAAAGGTGTCAAAAATATGAGGAGCATGAAACGGTCTGAAAAATAGGAGGAGCATGAAGCTATTTTCAAAAACATGAAGAGCGTGAAAGGTGTGAAAAATATGAAGATCTTCAAAAGGTGTGAAAAATATGAGGAGCATGAAACGATCTGAAAATTAGGAGGAGCATGAAGTGGTGTTCAAAAACATGAAGAGCCTGAAAATGTGTGAAAAATATGAAGAGCTTAAAAAGGTGTCAAATATATGAGGAACATGAAACGGTCTGAAAAATAGGAGGAGCATGAAACGGTGTTCAAAAACATGAAGAGCCTGAAAAGGTGTGAAAAATATGAAGAGCTTCAAAACGTGTCAAAAATATGAGGAGCATGAAACGGTCTCAAGAATAGAAGCAGCATGAAGCGGTGTTCAAAAACATGAAGAGCCTGAAAAGTTGTGAAAAATATGAAGAGATGCAAAAGGTGTGAAATACATGAGGAGGATTAAACCGTCTGAAAAATAGGAGGAGCATGAAGCGGTGTTGAAAAATATGAAGAGCCTGAAAAGGTGTGAAAATATGAAGAGCTTTAAAAATATGAAAAATCCGAAGACCTTCAAAAGGTGTGACAAATATCCAGAGCTTCAAAAGGTATCAAAAATGAGATGAGCATGAAACAGTCTGAAAAATAGGAGGAGCATGAAGCGGTGTTGAAAATCATGAAGAGCCTGAAAAGGTGTGAAAAATATGAAGAGCTTCAAAAGGTGTGAAAAATATGAAGAGCTTCAAAAGGTGTGAAAAATATGAAGAGCTTCAAAAGGTGTCAAAATGAGATGAGCATGAAACGGTCTGAAAAACAGGAGGAGAATGAAGCGGTGTTGAAAATCATCAAGAGCCTGAAAAGGTGTGAAAAATATGAAGAGCTTCAAAATATGTCTAAAATATGAGGAGCATGAAACGGTCTGAAAGAGAGGAGGAGAATGAAGCGGTGTTGAAAATCATCAAGAGCCTGAAAAGGTGTGAAAAATATGAAGAGCTTCAAAAGGTGTGAAATAGATGAGGAGCATTAAATGGTCTAAAAAATAGGAGGAGCATGAAGCGGTGTTCAAAAATATGAAGAGCCTGAAAAGGTGTGAAATATATGAAGAGCTTCAAAAGGTGTCAAACATATGAGGAGCATGAAACGGTCTGAAAAATAGGAGGAGCATGAAGTGGGGTTGAAAAAATGAAAAGCCTGAAAAGGTGTGAAATATATGAAGTGCTTCAAAGGTGTCAAAAATATGAGGTGAATGAAACGGTCTGAAAAATAGGAGGAGCATGAAGTGGTGTTGAAAAACATGAAGAGCCTGAAAACGTGTGAAAAATATGAAGACCTTCAAAAAGTGTGAAAAATATGAAGAGCTTCACAAGGTGTGAAATAGATGAGGAGCATTAAATGGTCTAAAAAATAGGAGGAGCATGAAGCGGTGTTCAAAAACATGAAGAGCCTGAAAACGTGTGAAATATATGAAGAGCTTCAAAAGGTGTCAAAAATATGAGGAGCATGAAACGGTCTGAAAAATAGGAGGAGCATGAAACGGTGATCAAAAACATGAAGAGCCTGAAAAGGTGTGAAAAACATGAAGAGATTCAAAAGCTGTGAAATACATGAGGAGCATGAAACGGGCTGAAAAATAGGAGAAGCATGAAGTGGTGTGGAAAAACATGGAGAGCCTAAAGTGTTGTGAAAAATATGAAGAGCTTCAAAAGGTGTGAAAAATATGAGGAGCAAGAAATGGTCTGAAAAAAAGGAGGATTATGAAACGGTGTTCAAAAACAAGAAGAGCCTGAAAAGGTGTGAAAAATAGTAAAAGCCTCAAAAAGTGTCAAAAATATGAGGAGCATGAAACGGTCTGAAAAATTGCAGGAGCATGAAGTGGTGTTGAAAAACCTGAAGAGTCTGAAAACGTGTGAAAATAAGAAGAGCTTCAAAAATATGAGAAATATGAAGAGCTTCAAAAGGTATCAAAATGAGATGAGCATGAACCGGTCTGAAAAATAGGAGGAGCATGAAGTGGGGTTGAAAAAATGAAAAGCCTGAAAAGGTGTGAAATATATGAAGTGCTTCAAAGGTGTCAAAAATATGAGGTGAATGAAACGGTCTGAAAAATAGGAGGAGCATGAAGTGGTGTTGAAAAACATGAAGAGCCTGAAAAGGTGTGAAAAATATGAAGAGCTTCAAAAGGTGTGAAAAATATGAAGAGCTTCAAAAGGTGTGAAAAATATGAGGAGCTTCAAAGGGTGTCAAAAATATGAGGAGCATGAAACGGTCTGAAAAATAGGAGGGGCATGAAGTGGTGTTCAAAAAAATGACGAGCCTGAAAAGGTGTGAAAGATATGAAGAGCTTTAAAAGGTGTCAAAAATTTGAGGAGCATGAAACGGTCTGAAAAATAGGAGGAGCATGAAGCGGTGTTGAAAAACATGAAGAGCCTGAAAAAGTGTGAGGAATATGAAGAGCTTCAAAAGGTGTCAAAAATAAGAAGAGCTTCAAAAGGTGTCAAAAATGAGATGAGCATGAAGCCGTCTGAAAAATATTTGGAGGATAAAGTGGTGATGAAAAACATGAAGAGCCTGAAAAGGTGTGAAATTTATGAAGAGCTTCAAAACGTGTCAAAAATATGAGGAGCATGGAACGGTCTGAAAATAGGAGGAGCATGAAGTGCTGTTCAAAAACATGTGGAGCCTGAAAAGGAGTGAAAAATATGAAGAGCTTCAAAAGGTTTTAAAAATATGAGGAGCATGAAATGACCTGAAAAATAGGAGGAGCATGAAGCAGTGTTCAAATACATGAAGAGCCTGAAAAGGTGTGAAAAATATGAAGAGCTTCAAAAGGTGTGAAAAATATGAAGAACTTCAAAATGTGTCAAAAATGAGATGAGCATGAAACGGTCTGAAAAAGATGAGGAGCATGAAGGGGTGTTGAAATACATGAAGAGCCTGAAAAGAGTGTAAAATATGAAGAGGTTCAAAGGTGTGAAATACATGAGGATCATGAAACGTTTTGAAATATAGGAGGAGCATGAAGCGGTGTGGAAAAAGATGAAGAGCCTGAAAAGGTGAGAAATATATGAAGAGCTTCAAAAGGTGTGAAAAATATGAGGAGCATGATACAGTAGAAAAAATAGGAGGAGCATGAGGCGGAGTTCAAAAACATGAAGAGGATGAAAAGGTGTGAAAAATATGAAGAGCTTCAAAAGGTGTGAAATACAAGAGAAGCAAGAAACAGTATGAAAAATAGGAGGAGCATGAAGTGGTGTTGAAAAACATGAAGAACATGAAAAGGTGTGAAAAAATTGAAGCGCTTCAAAAGGTGTCAAAAATATGAGGAGCATGAAACGGTATGAAGAATAGAAGGAGCATGAAACGCTGCTCAAAAACATGAAGAGCCTGAAAAGGAGTGAAATATATGAAGAGCTTCAAAAGGGGTGAAATACAAGTGGAGCATGAAACGGTCTGAAAAATAGGAGGAGCATGAAGCGGTGTTCAAAAACATGAAGAGCTGAAAAGGTGTGAAAAATATGAAGAGCTTCAAAAGGTGTCAGAAATATGAGGAGCATGAAACGGTCTAAAAAATAGGAGGAGCAAGAAGCGGTGTTCAGAATAATGAAGAGCCTGAAAAAGTGTGAAAAATATGAAGAGCTTCAAAAGTTGTCAAATACATGAGGAGCATTATACGGTCTGAAAAATAGGAGGAGCATGAAGCAGTGTTCAAAAACATGAAGAGTCCGAAAAGGTGTGAAAAAATATGAAGAGATTCAAAACGTGTGAAAAATAGGAGGAGCATGAAGCGGTGCTCAAAAACATGAAGAGCCTGAAAAGGTGTGAAAAATATGAAGAGCTTCAAAAGGTGTGAAAAATATGAGGAGCATGAAACGGTCTGAAAAATAGGAGGAGCATGAAGCCGTGTTGAAAAACATGAAGAGCCTGAAAAGGTGTGAAACATATGAAGAACTTCAAAAGGTGTGAAATACATGAGAAGCATGAAACGGTTTGAAAAATAGGAGGAGCATGAAGCGGTGTTCAAAAACAAGAAGAGCTTGAAAATGTGTGAAAAATATGAAGAGCTTCAAAAGGTGTCAAAAATAGGAGGAGCATGAAGCGGTGTTCAAAAACATAAAGAGCCTGAAAAGGAGTGAAAAATATGAAGAGCTTCAAAAGGTGTCAAAAATATGAGGAGCATGAAACGGTCTGAAAATTAGGAGGAGCAAGAAGCGGTGTTGAAAATCATAAAGAGCCTGAAAACGTGTGAAAAATATGAAGAGCTTCAAAAGCTGTGAAAAATATGAAGAGCTTCAAAAGGTGTCAAAAAGGAGTAGCATGAAACGGTGTTCAAAAACGTGAAGAGCCTGAAAAGGTGTGCAAAATTTGAAGAGCTTCAAAACGTGTGAAAATATGAGGTGCATGAAACGGTCTGAAAAATAGGAGGAGCATGAAACGGTCTTAAAAAACATGAAGAGCATGAAACGGTCTGAAAATAGGAGGAGCATGAAATGGTGTTCAAAATCATGAAGATCCTGAAAACATGTGGAAAATATGAAGCGCTTCAAAAGGTGTCAAAAATATGAGGAGCATGAAACGGTCTGAAAAATAGGAGGAAAATGAAACGGTGTTCAAAATCATTAAGAGCCTGAAAAGCTGTGAAAAATATGAGGAGCATGAAACGGTCTGAAAAATAGGAGGAGCATGAAATGGTTTTGAAGAATATGAAGAGCATGAAAAGGTGTAAAAAATATGAAGAGCTTCAAAAGGTGTCAAAAATATGAGCATGAAACGGTCTGAAAAATAGGAGGAGCCTGAAGCTTTGATGAGAAACATGAAGAACCTGAAACGGTGTGAAAAATATGAAGAGCTTCAAAAAATGTCAAAAATATGAGGAGCATGAAACAGTCTGAAAAATAAGATGAGCATGAAATGGTTTTGAAGAAGATGAAGAGCATGAGAAGGTGTAAAAAATATGAAGAGATTCAAATGTGCCAAAAATATGAGGAGCATGAAACAGTCTGCAAAATAGGATGAGCATGAAATGGCTTTGAAGAAGATGAAGAGAATGAAAATGTGTGAAAAATATGAAGAGCTTCAAAAGGTGTCAAAAATATGAGAAGCATGAAATGACTGATAAATAGGAGGAGCACAAAGCGGTGTTGAAAAACATGAAGAGCCTGACAAGGTGTGAAAAATATGAAGAGCTTCAAAAGGTGTCAAAAATAGGAGGAGCATGAAACGGTCTGAAAAATAGGAGGAGCATGAAGCGGTGGTCAAATACATGAAGAGCACGAAAAGGTGTGAAAAATATGAAGAGCTTCAAAAGGTGTCATATATATGAAAAGCATGAAACGACTGAAAAATAGGTGGAGCATGAAGCGGTCATCAAAAACAGAAAGAGCCTGAAAAGGTGTGAAAAATATGAAGAGCTTCAAAAGGTGTCAAAAAGGAGTAGCATGAAACGGTGTTCAAAAACGTGAAGAGCCTGAAAAGGTGTGCAAAATTTGAAGAGCTTCAAAACGTGTGAAAATATGAGGTGCATGAAACGGTCTGAAAAATAGGAGGAGCATGAAACGGTCTTGAAAAACATGAAGAGCATGAAACGGTCTGAAAATAGGAGGAGCATGAAATGGTGTTCAAAAGCATGAAGATCCTGAAAACATGTGGAAAATATGAAGCGCTTCAAAAGGTGTCAAAAATATGAGGAGCATGAAACGGTCTGAAAAATAGGAGGAAAATGAAACGGTGTTCAAAACCATTAAGAGCCTGAAAAGCTGTGAAAAATATGAGGAGCATGAAACGGTCTGAAAAATAGGAGGAGCATGAAGTGGTGTTGAAAAACATGAAGAGCCTGAAAAGTTGTGAAAAATATGAAGAGCTTCAGAAGGTGTGAATAATATGAGGAGCATGAAGCGGTGTTCAAAAACTTGAAGATACAGAAAAGGTGTGAAAAATATGAAGAGCTTCAAAAGGTTTCAAAATTATGATGCGCATGAAACTGTCTTAAAAATAGGAAGAGCATGAAGCGGTGTTGAAAAACATGAAGAGCCTGAAAAGGTGTGAAAAACATGAAGAGCCTGAAAAGGTGTAAAAAATATGAAGAGCTTCAAAAAGTGTCAAAAATATGAGGAGCATGAAACGGTCTGAAAAATAGGAGGAAAATGAAACGGTGTTCAAAATCATTAAGAGCCTGAAAAGGTGTGAAAAATATGAAGAGCTTCAAAAGGTGTCAAAAATATGAGGAGCATGAAACCGTCTGAAAAATATTAGGAGCATGAAACGGTGTTGAAAAACACGAAGAGCCTAAAAAGGAGTGAAAAATATGAGGAGCTTCAAAAGGTGTCAAATATATAAGGAGCATGAAACGGTCTGAAAAATAGGAGCAGCCTGAAACGGTGTGGAAAAACATGAAGAGACTGAAAATGTGTGAAAAATATGAAGAGCTTCAAAAGGTTTCAAAATTATGATGCGCATGAAACTGTCTTAAAAATAGGAAGAGCATGAAGCGGTGTTGAAAAACATGAAGAGCCTGAAAAGGTGTGAAATATATGAAGAGCTATAAATGTGTCAAAAATATGAGGAGCATGAAGCGTTCTGAAAAATAGGAGGAGCATGAAACGGTGTTGAAAAACACGAAGAGCCTAAAAAGGAGTGAAATATATGAAGAGCTTTAAAAGAAGTCAAAAATATAAGAAGCATGAAACGGTCTGAAAAATAGGAGGAGGATGAAGCGGTGTTGAAAAATATGAAGAGCCTGAAAAGGTGTGAAAAATATGAAGAGTTTCAAAACATGTAAAAATCTGATGAGCATGAAACGTTGTTCAGAAACATGAAGAGCCTGAAATGGTGTGAAAAATATGAAGAGCTTCAAAAGGTGTCAAAAATATGAGGAGCATGAAGCGTTCTGAAAAATAGGAGGAGCGTAAAACCGTGTTGAATAAGACGAAGAGCCTAAAAAGTAGTGAAAAATATGAAGAGCTTCAAAAGGTGTCAAATATATAAGGAGCATGAAACGGTCTGAAAAATAGGAGCAGACTGAAACGGTGTGGAAAAACATGAAGAGACTGAAAATGTGTGAAAAATATGAAGAGCTTCATAAGGTTTCAAAATTATGATGCGCATGAAACTGTCTTAAAAATAGGAAGAGCATGAAGCGGTGTTGAAAAACACGAAGAGCCTAAAAAGGTGTGAAATATATGAAGAGCTACAAAATGTGTCAAAAATATGAGGAGCATGAAGCGTTCTGCAAAATAGGAGGAGCATGAAACGGTGTTGAAAAACACGAAGAGCCTAAAAAGGAGTGAAATATATGAAGAGCTTCAAAAGAAGTCAAAAATATAAGGAGCATGAAACGGTCTGAAAAATAGCAGGAGCATGAAACGGTGTTGCAAAACATGAATAGCCTGAAAAGGTGTGAAATATATGAAGAGGTTCAAAGGTGTCAAAAATAGGAGGAGCATGAAACAGTTTGAAAAATAGGAACAGCATGAAGTGGTGTTGCAAAACATGAAGAGCCTGAAAATGTGTGAAATATATGAAGAGCTTCAAATGGTGTCAAAAATATGAGGATCATGAAACAGTCTGAAAAATATGAGGAGCATGAAACGGCGTTCAAAAACATGAAGAACCTGAAATGGTGTGAAAAATTTGAAGAACTTAAAAACGTGTCAAAAATAGGAGGAGTTTCAAAGGGTCCGAAAAATAGGAAGAGCATGAAGGGGTGTTGCAAAACATGAAGAGCCTGAAAAGGTGTGAAAAACATGAAGAGCCTGAAAAGGTGTAAAAAATATGAAGAGCTTCAAAAAGTGTCAAAAATATGAGGAGCATGAAACGATCTGAAACATAGTAGGAGCATGCAGCGTTGTTCAAAAACATGAAGAGACTGAAAAGGTGTGAAATATATGAAGAGCTTCAAAAGGTGTCAAAAATATGAGGAGCATGACATGGTGTGAAAAATAGGAGGAGCATGAAGCGGTGTTGAAAAACATGAAGAGCCTGAAAAGGTGTGAAATATATGAAGAGCTTCAAAAGGTGTCAAAAATATAAGAAGCATGAAACGGTCTTAAAAATAGGAGGAGCATGAAACGGTGTTGAAAAACATGAAGAGCCTGAAAATGTGTGAAAAATATGAAGAGCTTCAAAAGGTGTCAAAAATAGAAGGAGCATGAAGCGGAGTTGAAAATCATGAAGAGCTTCAAAATGTGTCAAAAATATGAGGAGCATGATACGGTCTCAAAAATAGGAGGAGCATGAAGCGGTGTTGAAAAACATGAAGAGCCTGGAAAGGTGTGAAATATATGAAGAGATTCAAAAGTGTCACAAATAGGACGAACATGAAACGGTCTGAAAAATAGGAGGAGCATGAAGTGGAGTTGAAAAAAATGAATAGCCTGAAAAGGTGTGAAAAATATTAGGAGCATGAAACAGTCTGAAAATAGGAGGAGCATCAAATGGTGCTGAAAAACATGGAGAGCCTGAAAAGGTTTGAAAAATATGAAGAGCTTCAAAGGGCGTCAAAAATATGAGGAGCATGAAATAGTCTGAAAAATAGGAGGAGCATGTAATGGTGTTGAAAACCACGAAGAGCCTGAAGAGGAGTGAAATACATGAAGAGCTTCAAAAGGTGTCATAAATATGAGAAGCATGAAATGGTGTTCAAAAACATGAAGAGCCTGAAAATGTGTGAAAAATATGAGGAGCATGAAACGGTCTTAAAAATATGTGGAGCATGAGCGGTGTTCAAAAACATGAAGAGCCTGAGAAGGTGTGAAAAATATGAAAAGGTTCAAAATGTGTCAAAAATATGAGGAGCATGAAACTGTTCTGAAAAATAGGTGCAGCATAAAGCGGAGTAGAAAAACATGAAGGGTCTGAAAATGTGTGAAACATATGAAGAGCTTCAAAAGGTGAAAAAACATGAGGAGCATGAAACGCTCTGAAACATAGGAGGAGCATGAAGCAGTGTTCAAAACATGCAGAGCCTGAAAAGGTGTGAAAAATATGAAGAGCTCCAAACGTTGTCAAAAATATGACGAGCAGGAAACGGTCTGAAAAATAGGAGGAGCATGAAACGGTCTGAAAAATAGGAGGCGCATGAAGTGGTGTTCAAAAACATGTAGAGCCCGAAAAGGTGTGAAAAATATGAAGAGCTTCAAAAGGTGTCAAATATATGAGGAGCATGAAACTGTCTGAAAAATAAGAGGAGTATGAAACGGTGTTCAAAATCATTAAGAGCCTGAAAAGGTGTCAAAAATATGAGGAGCAGGAAACAGTCTGAAAATAGGAGGAGCATGAAACGGTGTTGAAAAACATGAAGAGCATGAAAAGGTGTGAAAAATATGAAGAGCTTCAAAAGGTGTCAAATAGGAGTAGCATGAAACGGTGTTCAAAAACATGAAGAGCCTGAAAACGTGTGCAAAATTTGAAGAGCTTCAAAACGTGTGAAAATATGAGGTGCATGAAACGGTCTGAAAAATAGGAGGAGCATGAAATGGTGTTCAAAAACATGAAGATCCTGAAAACATGTGAAAAATATGAAGCGCTTCAAAAGGTGTCAAAAAAATGAGGAGCATGAAACGGTCTGAAAAATAGGAGGAAAATGAAACGGTGTGCAAAATCATTAAGAGCCTGAAAAGGTGTGAAAAATATGAAGAGCTTCAGAAGGTGTGAAAAATATGAGAAGCATGAAGCGGTTATCAAAAACTTGAAGATACTGAACAGGTGTGAAAAATATGAAGAGCTTCAAAAAGTGGCAAAAATATGAGGAGCATGAAACGGTATGAAAAATAGGAGGAGCATGAAACGGTGTTCAAATACATGAAGAGCCTGAAAAGCTGTGAAAAATATGAGGAGCATGAAACGGTGTGAAAAATAGGAGGAAAATGAAACGGTGTTCAAAATCATTAAGAGCCTGAAAAGCTGTGAAAAATATGAGGAGCATGAAACGGTCTGAAAAATAGGAGGAGCATGAAGTGGTGTTGAAAAACATGAAGAGCCTGAAAAGTTGTGAAAAATATGAAGAGCTTCAGAAGGTGTGAATAATATGAGGAGCATGAAGTCGTGTTCAAAAACTTGAAGATACTGAAAAGGTGTGAAAAATATGAAGAGCTTCAAAAGGTGTCAAAAATATGAGGAGCATGAAACGGTCTGAAAAATAGGAGGAAAATGAAACGGTCTTCAAAATCATTAAGAGCCTGAAAAGGTGTGAAAAATATGAAGAGCTTCAAAAGGTGTCAAAAATATGAGGAGCATGAAACGGTCTGAAAAATATTAGGAGCATGAAACGGTGTTGAAAAACACGAAGAGCTTAAAAAGGAGTGAAAAATATGAGGAGCTTCAAAAGGTGTCAAATATATAAGGAGCATGAAACGGTCTGAAAAATAGGAGCAGCCTGAAACGGTGTGGAAAAACATGAAGAGACTGAAAATGTGTGAAAAATATGAAAAGCTTCAAAAGGTTTCAAAATTATGATGCGCATGAAACTGTCTTAAAAATAGGAAGAGCATGAAGCGGTGTTGAAAAACATGAAGAGCCTGAAAAGGTGTGAAATATATGAAGAGCTACAAAATGTGTCAAAAATATGAGGAGCATGAAGCGTTCTGAAAAATAGGAGGAGCATGAAACGGTGTTGAAAAACACGAAGAGCCTAAAAAGGAGTGAAATATATGAAGAGCTTCAAAAGAAGTCAAAAATATAAGAAGCATGAAACGTTCTGAATAATAGGAGGAGCATGAAGCGGTGTTGAAAAATATGAAGAGCCTGAAAAGGTGTGAAAAATATGAAGAGTTTCAAAACATGTAAAAATATGAGGAGCATGAAACGGTGTTCAGAAACATGAAGAGCCTGAAATGGTGTGAAAAATATGAAGAGCTTCAAAAGGTGTCAAAAATATGAGGAGCATGAAGCGTTCTGAAAAATAGGAGGAGCATGAAACGGTGTGGAAAAACATGAAGAGACTGAAAATGTGTGAAAAATATGAAGAGCTTCATAAGGTTTGAAAATCATGATGCGCATGAAACTGTCTTAAAAATAGGAAGAGCATGAAGCGGTGTTGAAAAACATGAAGAGCCTGAAAAGGTGTGAAATATATGAAGAGCTACAAAATGTGTCAAAAATATGAGGAGCATGAAGCGTTCTGAAAAATAGGAGGAGCATGAAGCGGTGTTGATAAACATGAAGAGCCTGAAAAGGTGTGAAATATATGAAGAGCTTCAAAAGGAGTCAAATATATGAGGAGCATGAAACTGTCTGAAAAATAGGAGGAGCATGAAACGGTCTGAAAAAAAGCAGGAGCATGAAACGGTGTTGCAAAACATGAAGAGCCTGAAAAGGTGTGAAATATATGAAGAGCTTCAAAAGTTTTCAAAAGTATGAGGAGCATGATACGGTCTGAAAAATAGGAGGAGCATGAAGCGGTGTTGAAAAGTGAAGAGCCTGAAAAGGTGTGAAAAACATGAAGCGCTTCAAAAGTTGTCAAAAATATGAGGAACATGAAACGGTCTGAAAAACAGGAGGAGCAAGAATCGGTGTTGAAAAAAAGAAGAGCCTGAAAAGTTGTGAAATATATGAAGAACTTCAAAACATGTCAAATATATGAGGAGCATGAAACGGTCTGAAAAATAGGAGCAGCATGAAGCGGATGTTAAAAAACATAAACAGCCTGAAAAGGTGTGAAATATATGAAGAGCTTCAAAAGGTGTCCAAAATATGAGGAGCATAAAACGCTCTGAATATTAGGGGGAGCATGAAACGGTCTTCAAAAACATGAAGAGCCTGAAAGGTGTTAAAAATATGAAGAGCTTCAAAACTTGTCAATAATATAATGAGAATGCAACGGTCTGAAAAATAGGAGGAGCATGACGCGGTGTAGAAAAACATGAGGAGCCTGAAAAGGTGTGAAATATATGAAGAGCTTCAAAAGGTGTCAAAAATATGAGGAGCATGAAAACATCTGAAGAATAGGAGGAGTAAGAAGCGGTGTTGAAAAACATGAAGAGCCTGAAAGGTGTGAAATACATGAAGACCTTCAAAATTGTCAAAAATATGAAGAGCATGAAACGGTCTGAAAAATAGGAGGAGCATGAAGCGGTGTTGCAAAACATGAAGAGCCTGAAAAGGTGTGAAATACATGAAGAGCCTGAAAATGTGTGAAATATATGAAGAGCTTCAAATGGTGTCAAAAATATGAGGATCATGAAATAGTCTGAAAAATATGAGGAGCATGAAACGGCGTTCAAAAACATGAAGAACCTGAAATGGTGTGAAAAATATGAAGAACTTAAAAAAGTGTCAAAAATAGGAGGAGTTTCAAAGGGTCCGAAAAATAGGAAGAGCATGAAGGGGTGTTGCAAAACATGAAGAGCCTGAAAAGGTGTGAAAAACATGAAGAGCCTGAAAAGGTGTAAAAAATATGAAGAGCTTCAAAAAGTGTCAAAAATATGAGGAGCATGAAATGATCTGAAATATAGTAGGAGCATGCAGCATTGTTCAAAAACATGAAGAGCCTGAAAAGGTGTGAAATATATGAAGAGCTTCAAAAGGTGTCAAAAATATAAGAAGCATGAAACGGTCTTAAAAATAGGAGAAGCATGTAACGGTGTTGAAAAACATGAAGAGCCTCAAAATGTGTGAAAAATATGAAGAGCTTCAAAAGGTGTCAAAAATAGAAGGAGCATGAAGCGGAGTTGAAAAACATGAAGAGCTTCAAAATGTGTCAAAAATATGAGGAGCATGATACGGTCTCAAAAATAGGAGGAGCATGAAGCGGTGTTGAAAAACATGAAGAGCCTGGAAAGGTGTGAAATATATGAAGAGATTCAAAAGTGTCACAAATAGGAGGAACATGAAACGGTCTGAAAAATAGGAGGAGCATGAATTGGAGTTGAAAAAAATGAATAGCCTGAAAAGGTGTGAAAAATATTAGGAGCATGAAACAGTCTGAAAATAGGAGGAGCATCAAATGGTGCTGAAAAACATGGAGAGCCTGAAAAGGTTTGAAAAATATGAAGAGCTTCAAAAGGTGTCAAAAATATGAGGAGCATGAAATGGTCTGAAAAATAGGAGGAGCATGTAATGGTGTTGAAAACCATGAAGAGCCTGAAGAGGAGTGAAATACATGAAGAGCTTCAAAGGTGTCATAAATATGAGAAGCATGAAATGGTGTTCAAAAACATGAAGAGCCTGAAAATGTGTGAAAAATATGAGGAGCATGAAACGGTCTTAAAAATATGTGGAGCATGAAGCGGTGTTCAAAAACATGAAGAGCCTGACAAGGTGTGAAAAATATGAAGAGGTTCAAAAAGTGTTAAAAATATGAGGAGCATGAAACTGTTCTGAAAAATAGGTGCAGCATCAAGCGGAGTTGAAAAACATGAAGGGTCTGAAAATGTGTGAAACATATGAAGAGCTTCAAAAGGTGAAAAAATATGAGGAGCATGAAACGGTCTGAAACATAGGAGGAGCATGAACGAGTGTTCAAAACATGCAGAGCCTGAAAAGGTGTGAAAAATATGAAGAGCTCCAAAAGTTGTCAAAAATATGAGGAGCAGGAAACGGTCTGAAAAATAGGAGGAGCATGAAACGGTGTTCAAAAACTTGAAGATACTGAAAAGATGTGAAAAATATGAAGAGCTTCAAAAGGTGTCAAAATATGAGGAGCATGAAACATTCTGAAAAATAAGAGGAGTATGAAACGGTGTTGAACAACATGAAGAGCATGAAAAGGTGTGAAAAATATGAAGAGATTAAAAAGGTGTCAAAATATGAGGAGCATGAAACGGTCTGAAAAATAGGAGGAGCATGAATTGGTGTTCAAAAACATGAAAAGCCCGAAAAGGTGTGAAAAATATGAAGAGCTTCAAAAGGTGTCAAATATATGAGGAGCATGAAACTCTCTGAAAAATAAGAGGGGTATGAAACGGTGTTCAAAATCATTAAGAGCCTGAAAAGGTGTCAAAAATATGAGGAGCATGAAACGGTGTTGAAAAACATGAAGAGCATGAAAAGGTGTGAAAAATATGAAGAGCTTCAAAAGGTGTCAAATAGGAGTAGCATGAAACGGTGTTCAAAAACATGAAGAGCCTGAAAAGGTGTGCAAAATTTGAAGAGCTTCATCACGTGTGAAAATATGAGGTGCATGAAACGGTCTGAAAAATAGGAGGAGCATGAAACGGTCTTGAAAAACATGAAGAGCATGAAAAGGTCTGAAAAATAGGAGGAGCATGAAATGGTGTTCAAAAACATGAAGATCCTGAAAACATGTGAAAAATATGAAGCGCTTCAAAAGGTGTCAAAAATATGAGGAGCATGAAACGGTCTGAAAAATAGGAGGAAAATGAAACGGTGTTCAAAATCATTAAGAGCCTGAAAAGGTGTGAAAAATATGAGGAGCATGAAACGGTCTGAAAAAAAGGCGAGAATGAAGTCGTGTTCAAAGACATGAAGAGCCCGAAAAGGTGTGTAAAATATGAAGAGCTTCAAAAGGTGTCAAAAATATGAGGAGCATGAAACGGTCTGAAAAATAGGAGGAGCATGAAGTGGTGTTGAAAAACATGAAGAGCCTGAAAAGGTGTGAAAAATATGAAGAGCTTCAGAAGGTGTGAATAATATGAGGAGCATGATGCGGCGTTCAAAAACTTGAAGATACTGAAAAGGTGTGAAAAATATGAAGAGCTTCAAAAGGTGTCAAAAATATGAGGAGCATGAAACGGTCTGAAAAAAATTAGGAGCATGAAACGGTGTTGAAAACCTGAAGCGCCTGAAAAGGTGTGAAAAATATGAAGAGTTTCAAAACATGTAAAAATATGAGGAGCATGAAACGGTGTTCAGAAACATGAAGAGCCTGAAATGGTGTGAAAAATATGAAGAGCTTCAAATGGTGTCTAAAATAGGAGTAGCATGAAGCGGTGTTCCAAATCTTGAAGAGCCTGAAAATGTGTTAAAAATATGAAGAGCTTAAAAGGTGTCAAAATTATGAGGAGCATGAAATGGTCTGAAAAATAGGAGGAGCATGAAACGGTGTTCAAAAACATGAAGAGCCTGAAAATGTGTTAAAAATATGAAGAGCTTAAAAGGTGTCAAAATTATGAGGAACATGAAATGGTCTGAAAATTAGGAGGAGCATGAAGCGGTATTCAAAAACATGAAGACCCTGAAAAGGTGTGAAAAATATGAAGAGCTTCAAATAGTGTCAAAAATATGAGGAGGCTATAACGGTCTGAAAAATAGGAGTAGCATGAAGCGGTGTTCAAAAACTTGAAGAGCCTGAAAATCTGTGAAAAATATGAAGAGCTTAAAAGGTGTCAAAAATATGAGGAGCATGAAATGGTCTGAAAAATAGGAGGAGCATGAAACGGTGTTCTAAAACATGAAGAGCCTGAAAGGTGTGAAAAATATGAAGAGCTTCAAAAGGTGTCAAAAATATGAAGAGCATGAAACGGTCTGAAAAATAGGAGGAGCATGAAACGGTGTTGAAAACATGAAGAGCATGAAAAGATGTGAAAACTATGAAGAGCTTCAAACAGTGTCAAAAATATGAGGAGCATGAAACGATCTGAAATATAGGAGTAGCATGAAGTGGTGTTGAAAAACAAGAAGAGACTGAAAAGGTTTGAAAAATATGAAGAGCTTCAAAAGGTGTGAAAAATATGAGGAGCACGAAACGGTCTGAAAATAGGAGGAGCATGAAACGGTGTTGAAAAACATGAAGAGCCTGAAAACGTGTGAAAAATATCAAGAGCTTCAAAAATGTGTCAAAAATAGGAGGAGCATGAAACAGTCTGAAAAATAGGAGGAAAATGAAACGGTGTTCAAAATCATTAAGAGCCTGAAAAGGTGTGAAAATTATGAAGAGCTTCAAAAGGTGTCAAAAATATGAGGAGCATGAAACGATCTGAAAAATATTAGGAGCATGAAACGGTGTTGAAAAACACGAAAAGTCTAAAAAGGAGTGAAAAATATGAAGAGTTTCAAAAGGTGTCAAATATATAAGGAGCATGAAACGGTCTGAAAAATAGGAGCAGCCTGAAACGGTGTGGAAAAACATGAAGAGACTGAAAATGTGTGAAAAATATGAAAAGCTTCAAAAGGTTTCAAAATTATGATGCGCATGAAACTGTCTTAAAAATAGGGAGAGCATGAAGCTGTGTTGAAAAGCATGAAGAGCCTGAAAAGGTGTGAAAAATATGAAGAGAGTAAAAAGGTGTCAAAATATGAGGAGCATGAAACGGTCTGAAAAATAGGAGGCGCATGAAGTGGTGTTGAAAAACATGAAGAGCCTGAAAAGGTGTGAAATATATGAAGAGCTTCAAAAGGTGTCAAAAATATGAGGAGCATGAAAAGGTCTGAAGAATAGGAGGAGTAAGAAGCGGTGTTGAAAAACATGAAGAGCCTGAAAAGGTGTGAAATATATGAAGAGCTTCAAAATTGTCAAAAATATGAGGAGCATGAAACGGTCTGAAAAATAGGAGGAGCATGAAGCGGTGTTGAAAAACATGAAGAGCCTGAAAAGGTGTGAAAAACATGAAGAGCCTGAAAATGTGTGAAATATATGAAGAGCTTCAAATGGTGTCAAAAATATGAGGATCATGAAACAGTCTGAAAAATATGAGGAGCATGAAACGGCGTTCAAAAACATGAAGAACCTGAAATGGTGTGAAAAATATGAAGAACTTAAAAACGTGTCAAAAATAGGAGGAGTTTCAAACGGTCCGAAAAATAGGAAGAGCATGAAGGGGTGTTGCAAAACATGAAGAGCCTGAAAAGGTGTGAAAAACATGAAGAGCCTGAAAAGGTGTGAAATATATGAAGAGCTTCAAAAGGTGTCAAAAATATAAGAAGCATGAAACGGTCTTAAAAATAGGAGGAGCATGAAACGGTGTTGAAAAACATGAAGAGCCTGAAAATGTGTGAAAAATATGAAGAGCTTCAAAAGGTGTCAAAAATAGAAGGAGCATGAAGCGGAGTTGAAAAACATGAAGAGCTTCAAAATGTGTCAAAAATATGAGGAGGATGATACGGTCTCAAAAATAGGAGGAGCATGAAGCGGTGTTGAAAAACATGAAGAGCCTGGAAAGGTGTGTAATATATGAAGAGATTCAAAAGTGTCACAAATAGGAGGAACATGAAACGGTCTGAAAAATAGGAGGAGCATGAAATGGAGTTGAAAAAAATGAATAGCCTGAAAAGGTGTGAAAAATATTAGGAGCATGAAACAGTCTGAAAATAGGAAGAGCATCAAATGGTGCTGAAAAACATGGAGAGCCTGAAAAGGTTTGAAAAATATGAAGAGCTTCAAAAGGTGTCAAAAATATGAGGAGCATGAAATGGTCTGAAAAATAGGAGGAGCATGTAATGGTGTTGAAAACCACGAAGAGCCTGAAGAGGAGTGAAATACATGACGAGCTTCAAAAGGTGTCAAAATTTGAGAAGCATGAAATGGTGTTCAAAAACATGAAGAGCCTGAAAATGTGTGAAAAATATGAGGAGCATGAAACGGTCTTAAAAATATGTGGAGCATGAAGCGGTGTTCAAAAACATGAAGGGCCTGACAAGGTGTGAAAAATATGAAGAGGTTCAAAAAGTGTCAAAAATATGAGGAGCATGAAACTGTTCTGAAAAATAGGTGCAGCATAAAGCGGAGTTGAAAAACATGAATGGTCTGAAAATGTGTGAAACATATGAAGAGCTTCAAAAGGTGAAAAAATATGAGGAGCATGAAACGGTCTGAAACATAGGAGGAGCATGAACGAGTGTTCAAAACATGCAGAGTCTGAAAAGGTGTGAAAAATATGAAGAGCTCCAAAGGTTTTCAAAAATATGAGGAGCAGGAAACGGTCTGAAAAATAGGAGGAGCATGAAACGGTGTTCAAAAACTTGAAGATACTGAAAAGATGTGAAAAATATGAAGAGCTTCAAAAGGTGTCAAAATATGAGGAGCACGAAACATTCTGAAAAATAAGAGGAGTATGAAACGGTGTTGAACAACATGAAGAGCATGAAAAGGTGTGAAAAATATGAAGAGATTAAAAAGGTGTCAAAATATGAGGAGCATGAAACGATCTGAAAAATAGGAGGCGCATGAAGTGGTGATCAAAAACATGAAGAGCCCGAAAAGGTGTGAAAAATATGAAGAGCTTCAAAAGGTGTCAAATATATGAGTAGCATGAAACTGTCTGAAAAATAAGAGGAGTATGAAACGGTGTTCAAAATCATTACGAGCCTTAAAAGGTGTCAAAAATATGAGGAGCATGAAACAGTCGGAAAATAGGAGGAGCATGAAACGGTGTTGGAAAACACGAAGAGCATGAAAAGGTGTGAAAAATATGAAGAGCTTCAAAAGGTGTCAAATAGGAGTAGCATGAAACGGTGTTCAAAAACATGAAGAGCCTGAAAAGGTGTGCAAAATTTGAAGAGCTTCAAAACGTGTGAAAAATATGAGGAGCATGAAACGGTCTGAAAAATAGGAGGAGCATGAAACGGTCTTGAAAAACATGAAGAGCATGAAACGGTCTGAAAAATAGGAGGAGCATGAAATGGTGTTCAAAAACAAGAAGATCCTGAAAACATGTGAAAAATATGAAGCGCTTCAAAAGGTGTGAAAAATATGAGAAGCATAAAGCGGTTATCAAAAACTTGAAGATACTGAACAGGGGTGAAATATATGAAGAGCTTCAAAAAGTGGCAAAAATATGAGGAGCATGAAACGGTATGAAAAATAGGAGGAGCATGAAACGGTGTTCAAAAACATGAAGAGCCTGAAAAGTTGTGAAAAATATGAAGAGCTTCAGAAGGTGTGAAAAATATGAGGAGCATGAAGCGGTGTTCAAAAACTTGAAGATACTGAAAAGGTGTAAAAAATATGAAGAGCTTCAAAAGGTGTCAAAAATATGAGGAGCATGAAACGGTCTGAAAAATAGGAGGAGCATGAAACGGTCTGAAAAATAGGAGGAGCATGAAACAGTGTTGCAAAACATGAAGAGCCTGAAAAGGAGTGAAATATATGAAGAGCTTCAAAAGTTTTCAAAAGTATGAGGAGCATGATACGGTCTGAAAAATAGGAGGAGCAAGAATCGGTGTTGAAAAAAAGAAGAGCCTGAAAAGTTGTGAAATACATGAAGAGCTTCAAAAGGTGTCAAAAATATAAGGAGCATGAAACAGTTTGAAAAATTGCAGGAGCATGAAACGGTGTTGCAAAACATGAAGAGCCTGAAAAGGTGTGAAAAATATGATGAGCTTCAAAAGGTGTCAAAAATATGAGGAGCATGAAACGGTCTGAAAAATAGGAGGAGAATGAAGCGGTGTTGAAAAACATGAAGAGCCTGAAAAGGTGTTACAAATATGATGAGCTTCAAAAGGTGTCAAAAATATGAGGAGCATGAAACGGTCTGAAAAATAGGAGGAGCATGAAGCGGTGTTGAAAAACAAGAAGAGCCTTAAAAGGCGTTAAAAATATGAAGAGCTTCAAAAGGTGTCAAAAATATGAGGAGCATGAAACAGTCTGAAAAATAGGAGGAGCATGAGGAGGTGTTGAAAAATATGAAGAGCATGAAACGGTTTGAAAAACATGAAGAGCTTCAAAACGTATCAAAAACAGGAGTAGCATGAAACGTTCTGAAAAATATGAGGAGCATGAAACGCTGTTCAAAATCAAGAAGAGCCTGAAAAGGTGTGAAAAATATGAAGAGGTTAAAAGGTGTCTGCAATATGAGAAGCATGAAATGGTCTGAAAAATATGAGGGGCATGAATCCGTGTTTAGAAACATGAAGAGCCTGAAAAGCTGTGAAAAATATGAAGAGCTTCAAAAGGTGTGAAAAATATGAGTAGCATGAATCGGTCTGAAAAATAGGAGGAGCATGAGGCGGTGGTGAAAAACATGAAAAGCCCGAAAAGGTGTGAAAAATATGAACAGCTCTAAGGCTTGAAAAATATGAAGAGCTTCAAAAGATGTCAAAAATATGAGGAGCATGAAACAGTCTGAAAAATAGGAGAAGGATGAAACAGTGTTGAAAAACATGAAGAGCATGAAAAGGATTGAAAAATATGAATAGCTTCAAAAGGTGTCAAAAATAGGAGTAGCATGTAGCGTTGTTCTAAAACTTGAAGAGCCTGAAAATGTGTAAAAAATATGAAGAGCTTAAAAAGTGTCAAAAATATGAGGAGCATGAAATGGTCTGAAAAATAGGAGGAGCATGAAACGGTGTTCTAAATCATGAAGAGCCTGAAATGTGTGAAAAATATGAAGGGCTTCAAAAGGTGTGAAAAATATGAAGAGCATGAAACGGTCTGAAAAATAGGAGGAGCATGAAGCAGTGTTGAAAAACATGAAGAGCCTGAAAAGGTGTGAAAAATATGAAGAGCTTCAAAAGGTGTCAAAAATATGAGGATCATGAATCGATCTTAAACATAGGAGGAGCATGAAGCGGTGTTCAAAAACATGAAGAGCCTGAAAAGCTGTGAAAAATATGAAGAGCTTCAAAAGGTGTGAAATATATGAGGAGCATGAAACGGTCTGAAAAATAGGAGGAGACTGAAACGGTGTTCAGAAACATGAAGAGCCTGAAAAGGTGTGAAAAATATGAAGACCTTCAAAAGGTGTGAAAAACATGAGGAGCATGAAACGGTCTGAAAAATAGGAGGAGCATGAAACGGTGTTGAAAAACATGAAGAGCATTAAAAGTGTGAGAAATATAAAGAGCTTCAAAAGGTGTCAAAAATATGAGGAGCAAGAACCGGTACGAAAAATAGGAGGAGCATGAAACGTTGTTGGAAAACATGAAGAGCATGAAAATTGGGAATAACATAAAGAGCTTCAAAAGGTGTCAAAAATATGAGGAACTTGAAACGGTCTGAAAAATAGGACGAGCATGAAACGGTGTTGAAAAACATGAAGAGCATTAAAAGTGTGAAAAATAAGAAGAGCTTCAAAAGCTGTGAAAAATATGAGGAGTAAGAAACGGTCTGAAAAATAAGAGGAGGATGAAGCGGTGTTCAAAAACATGAAGAGCCTAAAAAGGTGTGAAAAATATGAAGAGATTCAAAAGGTGTCAAAAATATGAGGAGCATGAAACAGTCTGAAAAATAGGAGGAGCATGAACCGGTGTTGAAAAAGATGAAGAGCCTGAAAAGGTGCGAAAAATATGAAGAGCTTCAAAAGGTGTCAAAAATATGAGGAGCATGAAACAGTCTGAAAAATAGGAGGAGCATGAACCGGTGTTGAAAAAGATGAAGAGTCTGAAAAGGTGTGATATATATGAAGAGCCTCAAAAGGTGTCAAAAATATGAGGAGCATGAAACATTCTGAAAAATAGGAGAAGCATGAAACGGTGTTGAAAAACATGAAGAGCCTGAAAAGAGTGAAAAATATGAAGAGCTTCAAAAGGTGTGAAATACATGAGGAGCATGAAACGGTCAGAAAAATAGGAGGAGCATGAAGCGATGTTGAAAAACATGAAGAGCCTGAAAATGTGTGAAATATATGAAGAGCTTCAAAAGTTGTCAAAAATATGAGGAGCATGAAACGTTCTAAAAAATAGGAGGAGCATGAAGCGGTGTGAAAAACATGAAGAGCCTGAAATGGTGTGAAAAATATGAAGAGCTTCAAAAAGGGTAAAAAAAATGAGCAGCATGAAACGGTCTGAAAAATAGAAGGAGCTGGAAGTGGTGTTGAAATACATGAAGAGCCTGAAAAGGTGTGAAAAATATGAAGAAGTTAAAAGGTGTCAAAAATATTAGGAGCATGAAACAGTCTGAAAAATAGGAGGAGCATGAAGCGGTGTTGAAAAACATGAAGAGACTGAAAAGGTGTGAAATACATGAAGAGCTTCAAAAGGTGTCAAAAATATGAGGAGCATGAAACAGTGTTCAAAAAGATGAAAAGCCTGAAAAACTGTGAAAAATATAAAGAGCTTCAAAAGGTGTGAAACAGATGAGGAGCATGAAATGGTCTGAAAAATAGGAGAAGCATGAAGTGTTGAAAAACATGAACAGCCTGAAAATGTTTGAAAAATATGAAGAGCTTCAAAAGATGTCAAACTTATGAGGAACATGAAATGGTCTGAAAATTAGGAGGAGCATGAAGTGGTGTTGAAAAACATGAAGAGACTAAAAAGGTGTGAAAAATATGAAGAGCTTCAAAAGGTGTCAAAAATATGAGGAGCATGAAACGGTCTGAAAAATAGGAGAAGCATGAAACGGTGTTGAAAAACATGAAGAGCCTGAAAAGAGTGAAAAATATGAAGAGCTTCAAAAGGTGTGAAATACATGAGGAGCATGAAACGGTCAGAAAAATAGGAGGAGCCTGAAGTGATGTTGAAAAACATGAAGAGCCTGAAAATGTGTGAAATATATGAAGAGCTTCAAAAGGTGTCAAAAATATGAGGAGCATGAAACGGTCTAAAAAATAGGAGGAGCATTAAGCGGTGTGGAAAACATGAAGAGCCTGAAAAGGTGTGAAAAATATGAAGAGCTTCAAAATGTGTATAATATATGAGGAGCATGAAACTGTCTGAATAATGGGAGGAGCATGAAACGGTGTTCAAAAAGTTGAAGAGCCTGAAAAGCTGTGAATAATATGAAGAGCTTCAAAGGTGACAAAAATATGAGGAGCATGAAATGGTCTGAAAAATAGGAGGAGCATTAAGCGGTGTACAAAACCATGAAGAGCCTGAAAAGATGTGAAAAACATGAAGAGCTTCAAAAGGTGTCAAAAATATGACGAACATGAAATGGACTGAAATATAGGAGGAGCATGAAGCGGTGTTGAAAAACATGAAGAGCCTGAAAAAGTGTGAAAAATATGAAGAGCTTCAAAAGGTGTGAAAAATATGAAGAGCTTCAAAAGGTGTCAAAAATGAGAGGAGAAAGAAACGGTCAGAAAAATAGGACGTCTATGAAGTGGTGTTGAAAAACATGAAGAGCCTGAAAAGGTGTGAAACATATGAAGAGCTTCAAATGGTGTGAAAAACATGAAGAGCATCAAAAGGTGTGAAATATATGAGGAACTTCAAAAGGTGTGAAAAACATGAGGAGCATGGAACGGTCTGAAAAATTGGAGGAGCATGAAGCGGTGTTGAAAAACATGAAGAGCCTGAAAAGTTGTGAAAAACATGAAGAGCTTCAAAAGTTGTCAAAAATATGAAGAGTATGAAACAATCTGAAAAATAGGAGGAGCATGAAACGATGTTTAAAAACATGAAGAGCTTCAAAAGGTGTCAAAAATATGAGGAGCATGAAACTGTCTGAAAAATAGGATTAGCCTGAAACGGTCTTCAAAAACCTGAAGAGACCGAAAACGTGTGAAAAATAAGAAGAGCTTCAAAACGTGTCAAAAATATGAGGAGCATGAAACGGTCTGAAAAAAAGGAGAAGCATGAAACGGTGTTGAAAAACATGAAGAGCATTAAAAGTGTGAGAAATATAAAGAGCTTCAAAAGGTGTCAAAAATATGAGGAGCAAGAAACGGTACGAAAAATAGGAGGAGCATGAAACGTTGTTGAAAAACAAGAAGAGCATGAAAATTGGGAATAACATAAAGAGCTTCAAAAGGTGTCAAAAATATGAGGAACTTGAAACGGTCTGAAAAATAGAACGAGCATGAAACGGTGTTGAAAAACATGAAGAGCATTAAAAGTGTGAAAATTATGAGGAGCAAGAAACGGTCTGAAAAATAAGAGGAGGATGAAGCGGTGTTCACAAACATGAAGAGCCTAAAAAGGTGTGAAAAATATGAAGAGATTCAAAAGGTGTAAAAATTATGAGGAGCATGAAACAGTCTGAATAATAGGAGGAGCATGAAGCGGTTTTGAACATCATGAAGAGCCTCAAAAGGTGCGAAAAATATGAAGAGCTTCAAAAGGTGTCAAAAATATGAGGAGCATGAAACGGTCTGAAAAATAGGAGGAGCATGAAGCAGTGTTGAAAAACATGAAGAGCCTGAAAAGGTGTGAAATATATGAAGACCTTCAAAAGGTGTCAAAAATATGAGGAGCATGAAACGGTGTTAAAATCATGAAAAGCCTGAAAAGTTGTGATAAATGTATAGAGCTTCAAAAGGTGTGAAAAATATGAGGAGCAATAAACGGTCTGAAAAATAGGAGGAGAATGACGTGGTGTTGAAAAACATGAAGAGCCTGAAATGGTGTGAAAAATATGAAGAGCTTCAAAAGGTGTCAAAAATATGAGCAGCATGAAACGGTCTGAAAAATAGGAGGAGCATGAAACAGTGTTGAAAAACATGAAGAGTACGAAAAGGTGTGAAAAATATGAAAAGCAACAAAAGGTGTCAAAAATATTAGAGGCATGAAACGGTCTGAAAAATAGGAGGAGCATGAAGCGGTCTTGAAAGACATGAAGAGCCTGAAAAGGTGTGAAATATATGAAGACCGTCAAAAGGTGTCAAAAATAGGAGGAGCATGAAACGGTGTTAAAATCATGAAAAGCCTGAAAAACTGTGAAGAATTGAAAGAGCTTCAAAAGGTGTGAAATAGATGAGGAGCATGAAATGGTCGGAAATATAGGAGGAGCATGAAGCGGTGTTCAAAAACATGAAGAGCCTGAAAATGTGTGATATATAAGAAGCGCTTCAAAAGGTGTGAAAAAAATTAGTCGCATGAACGGTCTGAAAAATAGGAGGAGCTTGAAATGGTGTTGAAAAACATGAAGAGCCTGAAAAGGTGTGAAACATATGAAGAGCTTCAAAAGGTGTCAAAAATGAGAGGAGAAAGAAACGGTCAGAAAAATAGGAGGAGTATGAAGTGGTGTTGGAAAACATGAAGAGCCTGAAAAGGTGTGAAACATATGAAGAGCTTCAAAAGGTGTGAAAAACATGAAGAGCTTCAAAAGGTGTGAAATATATGAGGAGCTTCAAAAGGTGTGAAAAAAATGAGGAACATGGAACGGTCTGAATAATTGGAGGAGCATGAAGCGGTGTTGAAAAACATGAAGAGCCTGAAAACTTGTGAATAACATGAAGAGCTTCAAAAGGTGTCAAAAATGTGAGGAGAATGAAACGGTCTGAAAAATAGGAGGAGCATGAAGCGGTGTTGAAAAACATGAAGAGCCTGAAAAGGTGTGAAATATATGAAGACCGTCAAAAGGTGTCAAAAATATGAGGAGCATGAAACGGTGTTAAAATCATGAAAAGCCTGAAAAGTTGCGATAAATGTATAGAGCTTCAAAAGGTGTGAAAAATATGAGGAGCAATAAACGGTCTGGAAAATAGGAGGAGAATGAAGTGGTGTTGAAAAACATGAAGAGCATGAAATGGTGTGAAAAATATGAAGAGCTTCAAAAGGTGTCAAAAATATGAGCAGCATGAAACTGTATGTAAATTAGAAGGAGCTGGAAGTGGTGTTGAAATACATGAAGAGCCTGAAAAGTTGTGAAATACATGAAGAGCTTCAAAAGGTGTCAAAAATATGAGGAGCATGAAACAGCGTTCAAAAAGATGAAAAGCCTGAAAAACTGTGAAGAATATAAAGAGCTTCAAAAGGTGTGAAACAGATGAGGAGCATGAAATGGTCTGAAAAATAGGAGGAGCACGAAGCGGTGTTCAAATACATGAAGAGCCTGAAAATGTTTGAAAAATATGAAGAGCTTCAAAAGGTGTCAATAATATGAGGAGCATGAAACGGTATGAAAAATAGGAGAAGCATGAAGCAGTGTTGAAAAATATGCAGAGCCTGAAAAGGTGTGAAAAATATGAAGAGCTTCAAAAGGTGTCAAAAATATGAGGAGCATGAAACGGTTTGAAAAATGGAGGAGAAAGAAACGGTGTTCATAAACATGAAGAGCCTGAAAAGGTGTGAAAAATATGAAGAGCTTCAAAAGGTGTCAAGAATATGACGAGTATGAAACAGTCTGAAATATAGGAGGAGCATGAAGCGGTGTTGAAAAACATGAAGATCCTGAAAAGGTGTGAAATATATAAAGAGCTTCAAAAGGTGTCAAAAATATGAGGAGCATGAAATGGTCTGAAAAATAAGAGGAGCATGAAGTGGTGCTGAAAAATATGAAGAGCCTGAAAAGGTGGTAAAAATATGAAGAGCTTCAAAAGGTGTCAAAAATATGAGGAGCATGAAACGGTCTGAAAAATAGGAGCAGCATGAAACGTTGTAGAAAAACATAAACAGCCTGACAAGTGTGAAATATATGAAGAGCTTCAAAAAGTGTCAAAAATATGAGGAGCATGAAAAGGTCTGAAAAATAGGAGGTGCGTGAAGCGGTGTTGAAACACATGAAGAGCCTGAAAAGTTGTGTGAAATATGAAGAGCTTCAAAAGGTGTGAAAAATATTAGGATCATGAAACAGTAGGAAAAGTAGGAGGAGCATGAAGCGGTATTGAAAAACATGAAGAGCCTGAAATTGTGTGAAATATACGAAGAGCGCCAAAATGTGTCAAAAATATGAGGAGCATGAAACGGTCTGAAAAATAGGAGGAGCATCAAGTGGTGTTCAAAAACATGAAGAGTCTGAAAACGTGTGAAAAATATGAAGAGCTTCAAAAGGTTTCAAAAATATGAGGAGCATGAAACGGTGTTCAAAAACATGAAGAGCCTGAAAAGGTGTGAAAAATATGAAGAGCTTCAAAACGAGTCAAAATTATGAGGAGCCTAAAAGCGTCTGAAAATTAGAGGAGCATGAAGCGGTGTTGAGAAACATGAAGATCATGAAAAGGTGTGAAAAATATGAAGAGCTTCAAAAGGTGTCAAAAATATGAGGAACTTGAAACGCTCTGAAAAATAGGAGGAGAATGAAACGGTGTTCAAATCATGAAGAGCCTGAAAAGGTGTGAAAAATATGACGAGCTTCAAAAGGTATCAAAAATATGAGGAGCATGAAACGGTCTGAAAAATAGGAGAAGCATGAAGAGGTGTTGAAAAACATGAAGAGCTTGAAAACCTGTGAAAAACATGAAGAGTTTCAAAAGGTGTGAAAAATACGAAGAGTTTCACAATGTGTCAAAAATGAAATGAGAATGAAACGGTCTAAAAATAGGAGTAGCATGAAGTGGTTTTGACAAACATAAAGAGCCTGAAAAGGTGTGAATAATAAGAAGAGCTTCAAAATGTGTCAAAAATATGAGGAGCATAAAAAGGTGTGAAAATAGGAGGAGCATGAAATGGTGTTCAAAAACATGAAGAGATTGAAAAAGTGTGAAAAATATGAAGAGCTTCAAAGGGTGTAAAAATATAAGGAGCATGAAACGGTCTGAAAAATAGGAGGAACTTGAAACGGTGTTGAAAAACATGAAGAGCCTGAAAACGTGTGAAAAATATGAAGAGCTTCAAAAGGTGTGAAAAATATGAAGAGCTTCAAAAGGTGTCATAAAGGAGATGAGCATGAAACGGTCTGAAATATAAGAGTAGCATGAAGCAGTGTTGAAAAACATGAAGTGCCTGAAAAGGAGTGAAAGTTATGAAGAGTTTCAAAAGGTGTCAAAAATATTAGGAGCATGAAACGGCCTGAAAAATAGGAGCAGCATGAAGCGATGTTGAAAAACATGAAGAGCCTGAAAAGGTGTGAATAATATGAAGAGCTTCAAAATGTGTCAAAAATATGAGGAGCAAAAAAAGGTCTGAAAAATAAGAGGAGCATAAAATGGTGTTAAAATACATGAAGAGATTGAAAAGGTGTGAAAAATATGAAGAGCTTCAAAGTGTGTGAAATACATGAGGAGCATGTAACGGTCTGAAAAACAGGAGGAGCATGAAACCGTGTTTAAAAAAAAGAAGAGCCTGAAAAGGTGTGAAAAATATGAAGAGCTTCAAAAGGTGTCAAAAATATGAGGAGCATGAAACGGTCTGAAAAAAAGGAGGAGCATTAAGCGGTGTTCAAAAACATGAAGAGCCTGAAAAGGTGTGAAAAATATGAAGAGCTTCAAAAGTTGTGAAAAATATGAAGAGCTTCAAAAGGTGTCAAAAAAGAGATGAGCATGAAACGATCTGAGAAATAGGAGGAGCATGAAGCGGTGTTGAAAAACATGAAGAGCCTGAAAAGGTGTGAAAAATATGAAGAGATTCAAAAGGTGTCAAAAATATGAGGAGCATGAAACGTTCTGAAAAATAGGAGGCGCCTGAAGCGGTGTTCAAAAACATGAAGAGCCTGAAAAGGTGTGAAAAATATGAAGAGCTTCAAAATGTTTCAAAAATATGAGGATCATGAAACGGTCTGAAAAATAGGAGGAGCATGAAGCGGTGTGCAAAAACATGAAGAACCTGAAAAGGTGTGAAAAATATGAAGAGCTTCAAAATGTTTCAAAAATATGAGGAGCATGAATCGGTTTGAAAAATAGAAGGAGCATGAAGCGCTGTTCAAAAACATGAAGAGTCTGAAAAGTTGTGAAAAATATGAAGAGCTTCAAATCGTGTCAAAATATGAGGAGCATGAAACGGTCTGAAAAATAGGAGGACCATGAAGCGGTGTTGAAAAACTAGAAGAGCTTGAAAACCTGTGAAAAATATGAAGAGCTTCAAAAGGTGTGAAAAATATGAAGAGCTTCAAGATGTGTCAAAAATATGAAGAGCTTCAAAAGGTGTCAAATATGAAATGAGCATGAAACGTTCTGAAAAAAAGGAGGAGAATGAAGCGGTGTTGAAAAACCTGAAGAGCCTGAAAAGGTGTGAAAAATATGAAGAGCTACAAAATGTGTCAAAAATATGAGGAGCATGAAACGGTCTGAAAAATAGGAGGAGCATGAAGTGGTGTTCAAAAACATGAAGAACCTGAAAAGGTGTGAAAAATATGAAGAGCTTCAAAAGGTGTCAAAAACATGAGGAGCATTAAAAAGTCTGAAAAATAGGAGGAGCATGAAACGGTGTTCAAAAACATGAAGAGACTGAAAAGGTGTGAAAAATAGGAAGAGATTCAAAAGGTGTGAAATATATGTGGAGCATGAAACGGTCTGAAAAATAGTAGGAGCATGATGCTGTGTTCAAAAACATGAGAGCCTGAAAAGGTGTGAAAAATATGAAGAGCTTCAAAAGGTGTGAAATACATGAGGTGCATGAAACGGTCTGAAAATTAGGAGGAGCCTGAAGCGGTGTTCAAAAACGTGAAGAGCCTGAAAAGTTGTGAAAAATATGAAGAGCTTCAAAAGGTGTCAAAAATATGAGGATCATGAAACGGTCTGATAAATAGGAGGAGAATGAAGCGGAGTTGAAAAACATGAAGAGCCTGAAAACGTGTGAAAAATATGAAGTGCTTCAAAAGATGTCAAAATTATGAGGAGCATGAACCGGTCTGAAAAATAGGAGGAGCATGAAGCGGTGTTCAAAAACATGAAGAGCCTGAAAAGGTGTGAAAAATATCAAGAGCTTCAAAATGTTTCAAAAATATGAGGAGCATGAAACAGTCTGAAAAATAGGAGGAGCATGAAACGGTGTTCAAAAAATGAAGAGCCTGAAAAGGTGTGAAAAATATGAAGAGTTTCAAAAGGTTTCAAAAATATGAGGAGCATGAAATCGTGTTCAAAAACATGAAGAGCCTGAAAAGGTGTGAAAAATATGAAGAGCTTCAAAACGAGTCAAAATTATGAGGAGCCTAAAAGCGTCTGAAAATTAGAGGAGCATGAAGCGGTGTTGAGAAACATGAAGATCATGAAAAGGTGTGAAAAATATGAAGAGCTTCAAAAGGTGTCAAATATATGAGGAGCATGAAATGGTCTGAAAAATAGAAGGAGCATGAAGCAGTGTTCTAAATCATGAAGAGCCTGAAAAGGTGTAAGAAATATGAAGAGTTTCAAAAGGTGTCAAAAATATGAGGAGTATGAAATGGTATGAAAAATAGGAGCAGCATGAAACCGTGTTCAACAACATGAAGAGCCTGAAAAGGTGTGAAAAATATGAAGAACTTCAAAAGGTGTCAAATATATGAGGAGCATGAAACGGTCTGAAAAATAGGAGGAGCACCAAGTGGTGTTGAAAAACATGAAGAGCATGAAAAGTTGTGAAAACTATGATCGCTTCAAAAGGTCACAAAAATATGAGGAGCATGAAACGGTGTTCAAAAACATGAAGAGCCTGAAAAGGGGTGAAATATATGAAGAGCTTCAAATGCTGTCAAAAATATGAGGAGGTTGAAACGGTCTGAAGAATAGGAGGAGCATGAAGTGGTGTTGAAAAACATGAAGAGCCTCAAAAGGTGTGAAAAATATGAAGAGCTTCATAAGGTGTCAAAAATATGAGGACGTTGAAACGGTATGAAAAATAGGAGGAGCATGAAATGGTGTTCAAAAACAGGAAGAGCCTAAAAAGATGTGAAAAATATGAATAGATTCAAAAGCTGTGAAAAACATGAGGAGCATGTAACGGTCTGAAAAGTAGGAGGAGCATGAAGTGGTGTTGAAAAACATGAAGAACCTGAAAAGTTGTGAAAAATATGAAGAGTTTCAAAAGGTGTCAAAAATATGAGGAGCATTAAACCTTCTGAAAAATAGGAGGAGCATGAACGGTGTTCAAAAACATGAAGAGCATAAAAAGGTTTGAAAAATATGAAAAACTACAAAGCGTGTCAAAAAAATTAGGAGGATGAAACGGTCTGATAAATTGGAGGAGCATGAAGCGGTGTTGAAAAACATGAAGAGCCTGAAAAGGTGTGAAATATATGAAGAGCTTCAAAAGATGTCAAAAAAATGAGGAGCATAAAATGGTCTGCTAAATAGGAGGAGCATGAAACGGTGTTGAAATACATGAAGAGCCTGAAAATGTGTGAAAAATATGAAGAGCTTCAAAAGGTGTGAAATACACGAGGAGCATGAAACGGTCTGAAAATAGTAGGACCATGATGTGGTGTTCAAAAACATGAAGAGCCTGAAAAGTTGTGAAAAATATGAAGAGCTTCAAAAGGTGTGAAATACATATGGAGCATGAAACGGTCTGAAAAATACGAGGAGCATGAAGCGGTGTGAAAAACATGAAGAGCCTGAAAAGGTGTGAATAATAAGAAGATCTTCAAAAGGTGCAAAAATATGAGGAGCATAAAACGGTCTGAAAAATAGGAGGAGCATGAAGCGGTGTGCAAAAACATGAAGAGCCTGAAAATTTGTGAAAAATATGAAAAGCCTCAAAAGGTGTCAAAAATATGAGGAGCATGAAACGGTCTGAAAAATAGGAGGAGCATGAAACGGTATTCAAAAACATGAAGAGCCTGAAAATTTGTGAAAAACATGAAGAGCTTCAAAAGTTGTCAAAAATATGAGGAGCATGAAACGGTCTGTAAAATAGGAGGAGCATGAAACGGTGTTGAAAAACGTGAAGAGCTTCAAAAGGTTTCAAAAATATGAGGAGCATGAAACGGTCTGAAAAATATGAGGAGAATGAAACAGTCTGCAAAATAGGAGGAGCATGAAATGGTGTTGAAAAATATGAAGAGCTTCAAAAGGTGTCAAAAAATGAGAAGCATGAAACGGTCTGAAAAATAGGAGGAGCATGAAACGATGTTGAAAAACATTAAGAGCTTCAAAAGGTGTCATAAATATGAGGAGCATGAAACGGTCTGAAAAATAGGAGGAGCATGAAACGGTCTGCAAAATAGGAGTAACTTCAAAAGGTGTGAAAAATATGAAGAGCTTCAAAAGGTGTCAAAAATATGAGGAGCATGAAACGGTCTGAAAAATGGCAGGAGCAGGAAACGGTGTTGAAAAACATGAAGAGCCTGAAAATGTGTAAAAAAAAATGAAGAGCTTCAAAAGGTGTAAAGAATATGAGGAGCATGAAACGGTCTGAAATATAGAGGAGCATGAAACGGTGTGGAAAAACATGAAGAGCATGAAAAGTTGTGAAAAATACGAGGAGCATGAAAAGGTGTGAAAAATATAAGGAGCATGAAAAGGTGTGAAAAATACGAGGAGCATGAAAAGGTGTGAAAAATAAGAGGAGCATGAAAAGTTGTGAAAAACATGAGGAGCATGAATAGGTGTGAAAAACATGAAAAGCATGAAACAGTGTGAAAAATACAGGAGCATGAAAAGGTACGAAAGATACGAGGAGCATGAAAAGGTGTGAAAAATACGAGGAGCATGAAAAGGTGTGAAAAATAAGAGGAGCATGAAAAGTTGTGAAAAACACGAGGAGCATGAATAGGTGTGAAAAACATGAAAAGCATGAAACAGTGTGAAAAATACAGGAGCATGAAAAGGTACGAAAGATACGAGGAGCATGGAAAGGTGTGAAAAATTTGAGGAGCATGAAACGGTCTGAAAAATATGAAGAGCATGAAATGGTGTGAAAAAAACGAGCAGCATGAAAAGTTGTGGAAAAACGAAGTGCATGTAAATGTGTGAAAAATTCGAAGAGCATGAAAAGGTTTGCAAAATACGAAGAGCATGTACAGGTGTGAAAAATACGAGGAGCATTAAAGGTGTGAAAAATACGAGGAGCATGAAAAGGTGTGAAAAATAGTAGGAGCATGAAAAGGTCTGAAAAATACGAGGACCATGAAAAGTTGTGAAAAATACGTAGAGCATTAAAAGGTGTGAGAAAAACAAGGAGCATGAAAAGCTCTGTAAAATACGAGGAGCATGAAAAGGTGTGAAAAATACAAGGAGCATATAAAGGTCTAAAAATATGAGGAGCATGAAACGGTCTAAAAAATGTGAGGAGCATGAAACTGCGTGAAAATATAAAGAGCATGAAACGGTGTGAAAAACATGAAGTCCTTTAAAACGTGTCAGAAATATGAGGACCATGAAAAGATGTGAAAAATATGAGGAGCATGAAACAGTATGAAAAATAGGAGGAGCATGAAAATGTGTCAAAAATATGAAGAGCATGAAAAGTTGTGAAATATATGAGGAGCATGAAAAGGTGTGAAAAATAGGAGGAGCACGAAAAGGTTGAAAGTACGAGGACCATGAAAAGATCTGAAAAATACGAGGAGCATGAAAAGGTCTATAAAATATGAGGATCATGTAAAGGTCAGAAAAATACGAGGAGCATGAAAAGGTGTGAAAAATATGAGGAGCATGAAAAGGTGTGAAATATATGAGGAGCATGAAAAAGTGTAAAAAACACGAAGAGCATGAAAATGTGTGAAAAACACGAAGAGCATGAAAATGTATAAAATTTCGAAGAGCATGAAAAGGTTTGAAAAACATGAAGAGCATGAAAAGGTGGGAACAATACAAGGAGCATGAAAAGGTTTGTAAAATACGAGGAGCATGAAAAGATGTGAAAAATCCGAGGAGCACGAAAAGGTCTGAAATATACGAGGACCATGAAAAGTTCTAAAAAATACGACTGGCATGACAAGGTGGGAAAAATATGAAGAGCATGAAAAGGTGTGAAAAATATGAGGAGCATGAAATGGTGTGAAAAATACGAAGAGCATGAAGAGGTGTGAAAAATACAAGGAGCATGAAAAGGTGTGAACAATAGTAGGAGCATGAAAAGGTCTGAAAAATACGAGGAGCATGAAAAGGTGTGAAAAAAACAGGAGCATGAAAAGGTCTAAAAAATTTGAGGAGGATGAAATGGTGTGAAAATATGAAGATCATGAAACAGTGTGAAAAATATGAAGACCTTTTAAACGTGTCAAATATATGAGGAGCATGAAAAGATGTGAAAAATATGAGGAGCATGAAAAGGTGTCAAAAACACGAGGAGTACGAAAAGGTCTGCAAATACGAGGAGTACGAAAAGGTCTGAAAAATATGAGGAGCATGAAAAGGTGTGAAAAATATAAAGTGCATGAAAATGTGTGAAAAATTCGAAGAGCAGGAAAAGGTTTGAAAAATACGAAGAGCATGTAAAGGTGTGAAAAATACGAGGAGCATTAAAGGTGTGAAAAATACGAGGAGCATGAAAAGGTGTGAAAAATGCAATGAGAAAGAAAATGTGCTAAAAATACGAGGAGCATGAAAAGGTGGGAAAAAAGGTAGGAGCATGAAAAGGTCTGAAAAATATGAGGAACATGAAAAGGTGTGAAAACTACAAAGAGCATGAAAAGGTGTGAAAAATACGAGGTGCATGAAAACGTGTGAAAAATACTAGGAGCATGAAAATGTCTGAAAAATACGAGAAGCATGAAAAGATCTTAAAAATATGAGAAGCATGAAAAGGTGTGAAAAATATGAGGAGCATGAAACGGTGTGAAATTATGAAGAGCATGAAACGGTGTTAAAAATATGAAGAGCATGAAACGGTGTGAAAAACACGAGCAGCAAGAAAAAATGTGGAAAACACGAAGTGCATGATAATGTGTGAAAAATTCGAAGAGCATGAAAAGGTTTGAAAAATACGAAGAGCACGTAAAGGTGTGAAAAATACGGAGAATTAAAGGTGTGAAAAATACGAGGAGCATGAAAAGGTGTGAAAAATACGATGAGAAAGAAAATGTGCTAAGAATACGAGGAGCATGAAAAGGTGGGAAAAATAGTAGGAGCATGAAAAGGTCTGAAAAATACGAGGAACATGAAACGGTGTGAAAATATAAAGAGCATGAAACGGTGTGAAAAATATGAAGACCTTTAAAAGGTGTCAAAAATATGAGGAGTATGAAAAGATGTGAAAAACATGAGGAGCATGAAATGGTATGAAAAATATGAGAAGCATGAAATATGTAAAAAATATGAAGAGCATGAAAAGTTGTGAAAAATATGAAGAGCATGAAATGGTTTGAAAAGTATAAAGACCATGAAAAGTTGTGCAAAATACAAAGAGCATGACTGGTGTGAAATATACGAAGACAATGAAAAGATGTGAAAAATTATGAAAAGCATGAAAAGTTGTGAAAAATACAAAGAGCATGAAAAGGTTTGAAAAATACAAAGTGCATGAAAAGGTGTGAAAAATAGTAGGAGCATGAAACGGTCTAAAAAATGTGAGGAGCGTGAAACGGTGTGAAAATATAAAGAGCATGAAACGGTGTGAAAAACATGAAGACCTTAAAAACGTGTCAGAAATATGAGGACCATGAAAAGATGTGAAAAATATAAGGAGCATGAAACGGTATGAAAAATAGGAGGAGCATGAAAATGTGTCAATAATATGAAGAGCATGAAAAGTTGTTAAATATATGAGAAGCATGAAAAGGTGTGAAAAATACGAGGAGCACAAAAAGGTCTGAAAGTACAAGGACCATGAAAAGATCTGAAAAATACGAGGAGCATGAAAAGGTCTATAAAATATGAGGAGCATGTAAAGGTCAGAAAAATACGAGGAGCATGAAAAGGTGTGAAAAATACGAGGAGCATGAAAACGTTTGAAATATATGAGGAGCATGAAAAATTGTAAAAAACACGAAGAGCATGAAAATGTGTGAAAAACACGAAGAGCATGAAAATGTATAAAAATTCGAAGAGCATGAAAAGGTTTGAAAAACACGAAGAGCATGAAAAGGTGGGAACAATACAAGGAGCATGAAAAGGTCTGTAAAATACGAGGAGCATGAAAAGATGTGAAAAATCCGAGGAGCATGAAAAGGTCTGAAATATACGAGGACCATGAAAAGTTCTAAAAAATACGACTGGCATGACAAGGTGGGAAAAATACGAAGAGCATGAAAAGGTGTCAAAAACACGAGGAGCATGAAAAGGTCTGAAAAATACGAGGAGCATGAAAAGGTCTGCAAAACACGAGGAGCATGAAAAGGTCTGAAAAATATGAGGAGCATGAAAAGGTCTGAAAAATATGAGGAGCATGAAAAGGTCTGAAAAATACGAGAAGCATGAAAAGTTCTGAAAAACACGAGGAGCATGAGAAGGTCTAAAAAATACTTGGAGCATGAAAAGGTGTGAACAATATGAAGAGCACGAAAAAGTGTGAAAAATTCAAAGAGCTTGAAAAGGTGTGAAAACACGAAGAACATGAACAGGTCTCAAAAATATGAGGAGCATGAAAAGGTGTGAAAAATATAGGGAGCATGAAAAGGTGTTAAAAACATAAGGAGCATGAATAGGTGTGAAAAACACGAAGAGCATGAAAATGTGTGAAAAATACGAGGAGCATGAAAAGGTCTGAAAAATACGAGGAGAATGAAAAGCTGTGAAAAATACGAGGAGCATGAAAAGGTCTGAAAGTACAAGGACCATGAAAAGATCTGAAAAATACGAGGAGCATGAAAAGGTCTATAAAATATGAGGAGCATGTAAAGGTCAGAAAAATACGAGGAGCATGAAAAGGTGTGAAAAATACGAGGAGCATGAAAACGTTTGAAATATATGAGGAGCATGAAAAATTGTAAAAAACACGAAGAGCATGAAAATGTGTGAAAAACACGAAGAGCATGAAAATGTATAAAAATTCGAAGAGCATGAAAAGGTTTGAAAAACACGAAGAGCATGAAAAGGTGGGAACAATACAAGGAGCATGAAAAGGTCTGTAAAATACGAGGAGCATGAAAAGATGTGAAAAATCCGAGGAGCATGAAAAGGTCTGAAATATACGAGGACCATGAAAAGTTCTAAAAAATACGACTGGCATGACAAGGTGGGAAAAATACGAAGAGCATGAAAAGGTGTCAAAAACACGAGGAGCATGAAAAGGTCTGAAAAATACGAGGAGCATGAAAAGGTCTGCAAAACACGAGGAGCATGAAAAGGTCTGAAAAATATGAGGAGCATGAAAAGGTCTGAAAAATATGAGGAGCATGAAAAGGTCTGAAAAATACGAGAAGCATGAAAAGTTCTGAAAAACACGAGGAGCATGAGAAGGTCTAAAAAATACTTGGAGCATGAAAAGGTGTGAACAATATGAAGAGCACGAAAAAGTGTGAAAAATTCAAAGAGCTTGAAAAGGTGTGAAAACACGAAGAACATGAACAGGTCTCAAAAATATGAGGAGCATGAAAAGGTGTGAAAAATATAGGGAGCATGAAAAGGTGTTAAAAACATAAGGAGCATGAATAGGTGTGAAAAACACGAAGAGCATGAAAATGTGTGAAAAATACGAGGAGCATGAAAAGGTCTGAAAAATACGAGGAGAATGAAAAGCTGTGAAAAATACGAGGAGCATGAAAAGGTCTGAAAAATACGAGAAGCATGAAAAGTTCTGAAAAACACGAGGAGCATGAAAAGGTCTAAAAAATACTTGGAGCATGAAAAGATGTGAACAATATGAAGAGCACGAAAAAGTGTGAAAAATACAAAGAGCTTGAAAAGGTGTGAAAACACGAACAGGATGAAAAGGTCTCAAAAATATGAGGAGCCTGAAAAGGTGTGAATAATCCGAGAAGAACGAAAAGGTCTGAAATATACGAGGACCATGTAAAGGTCTGAAAAATACGAGAAGCATGAAAAGGTCTGGAAAACAGGAGGAGTATAAAAAGGTGTGAAAAATATGAAGAGCATGAAAAGTTCTCAAAAATATGATGAGCCTGAAAAGGTGTGAAAAATACGAGGAGCCTGAAAAGGTGTGAAAAATATAAGAAGCATGAAAAGGTGTGAAAAATACGAGGAGTATGAAAAGGTGTGAAAAATATAAGGAGCATGAAAAGGTGTGAAAAATAGGAGGAGCATGAAAAGGTGTGAAAAATATAAGGAGCATAAAAAGGTCTGGAAAACACGAGGAGCATGAAAAGTTGTGAAAAATACAAAGAGCATGAAAAGGTTTGAAAAATACAAAGTGCATCAAAACATATGAAAAATACGAGGAGCATGAAACGGTGTGAAATATGTGAAAGCATGAAATGCTGTGAAAAATACGAGGAGCACGAAAAGGTGTGAACAATATTAGGAGCATGAAAAGGTCTGAAAAATACGAGTAGCATGAAAAGATGTGAAAATTCCGAGAAGCACGAAAAGGTCTGAAATATACGACGACCATGAAAAGTTCTAAAAAATACGAGTAGCATGACAAGGTGTGAAAAATACGAGAAGCATGAAAAGGCCTGAAAAATACGAGGAGCATGAAAGGGTGTGAAAAATACGAAGAGCATGAAAAGGTGTGAAAAATACAAGGAGCATGAAAAGGTGTGAAAAATACGATGAGAAAGAAAATGTGCGAAAAATACGAAGAGCATGAAAAGGTGTGAACAATAGTAGGAGCATGAAAAGGGCTGAAAAATACGAGGAGCATGAAAAGGTGTGAAAAATACGAGGAGCATGAAAATGTGTGAAAAAAAACAGGAGCATGAAAAGGTCTGAAAAAAATACGAGGAGCATGGAAAGATGTGAAAAACACGAGGAGCATGAAAAGGTGTGAAAAATACGAGGAGCATATAAAGGTCTGAAAAATATGAGGAGCATGAAAAAGTCTAAAAAATTTGAGGAGCATGAAATGGTGTGAAAATATGAAGATCATGAAACGGTGTGAAAAATATGAAGACCTTTTAAACGTGTCAAAAATATGAGGAGCATGAAAAGATGTGAAAAATATGAGGAGCATTAAAATATGTCAATAATATGAAGAGCATGAAAAGTTGTGAAATATATGATGAGCATGAAAAGGTGTGAAAAATATGAGGAGTACGAAAAGGTCTGCAAATATGAGGAGCACGAAAAGGTCTGAAAAATATGAGGAGCATGAAAAGGTGTGAAAACTACGAAGAGCATGAAAAGGTGTGAAAAATACGAGGTGCATGAAAACGTGTGAAAAATACTAGGAGCATGAAAATGTCTGAAAAATACGAGAAGCATGAAAAGATCTTAAAAATATGAGAAGCATGAAAAGGTGTGAAAAATATGAGGAGCATGAAACGGTGTGAAAATATGAAGAGCATGAAACGGTGTTAAAAATATGAAGAGCATGAAACGCTGTGAAAAACACGAGCAGCAAGAAAAAATGTGGAAAACACGAAGTGCATGAAAATGTGTGAAAAATTCGAAGAGCATGAAAAGGTTTGAAAAATACGAACAGCATGTAAAGGTGTGAAAAATACGAGGAGCATTAAAGGTGTGAAAAATACGAGGAGCATGAAAAGGTGTGAAAAATACGATGAGAAAGAAAATGTGCTAAAAATACAAGGAGCATGAACAGGTGGGAAAAATAGTAGGAGCATGAAAAGGTCTGAAAAATACGAGGAGCATGAAAAGTTGTGAAAATACGAGGAGCATGAAAAGGTGTGAAAAAAATAGGAGCATGAAAAGGTCTGTAAAATACGACGAGCATGAAAAGGTGTGAAAAATACGATGAGAAAGAAAATGTGCGAAAAATACGAGGAGCATGAAAAGGTGTGAAAAATAATAGGAGCATGAAAAGGTGTGAAAAACACGAGGAGCATGAAAAGGTGTGAAAAATACGAGGAGCATATAAAGGTCTGAAAAATATGAGGAGCATAAAAAGGTCTAAAAAATTTGAGGAGCATGAAACGGTGTGAAAATATGAAGATCATGAAACGGTGTGAAAAATATGAAGACCTTTTAAACGTGTCAAAAATATGAGGAGCATGAAAAGATGTGAAAAATATGAGAATATGAAAAGGTGTGAAAAATATGAGGAGCATGAAAAGGTGTGAAAATATGAAGAGCATGAAACGGTGTTAAAAATATGAAGAGCAAGAAACGGTGTGAAAAACACGAGCAGCATGAAAAAATGTGGAAAACATGAAGTGCATGAAAATGTGTGAAAAATTCGAAGAGCATGAAAAGGTTTGAAAAATACGAAGAGCATGTAAAGGTATGAAAAATACGAGGAGCATTAAAGGTGTGAAAAATACGAGGAGCATGAAAAGGTGTGAAAAATACGATGAGAAAGAAAATCTGCTAAAAACACAAGGAGCATGAAAAGGTGGGAAAACTAGTAGGAGCATGAAAAGGTCTGAAAAATACGAGGAACATGAAACGGTGTGAAAATATAAAGAGCATGAAACGGTGTGAAAAATATGAAGACCTTTAAAAGGTGTCAAAAATATGAGGAGCATGAAAAGATGTGAAAAATAAGAGGAGCATGAAATGGTATGAAAAATATGAGGAGAATGAAATATGTAAAAAATATGAAGAGCATGAAATGGTTTGAAAAGTATGAAGAGCTTGAAAAGGTGTGAAAAATACAAAGAGCATGACTGGTGTGAAATATATGAAGACAATGAAAAGGTGTGAAAAATTATGAAAAGCATGAAAAGTTGTGAAAAATACAAAGAGCAAGAAAAGATTTGAAAAATACAAAGTGCATGAAAACATGTGAAAAATACGAGGAACATGAAACGGTGTGAAATATGTGAAAGCATGAAATGCTGTGAAAAATACGAAGAGCATGAAAAGGTCTGAAAAATACAAGGAGCATTAATAGGTGTGAAAAATACGAGGAGCATGAAAAGGTGTGAACAATACTAGGAGCATGAAAATGTCTGAAAAAAACGAGGAGCATGAAAAGGTTTGAAAAATACGAGGAGCATGAAAAGGTGTGAAAAATATGAGGAGTCAGAAACGGTGTGATAAATACGAGGAGCATGAAAATGTGTGAAAAATATGAGGAGCACGAAAAGGTGTGAACAATAGTAGGAGCATGAAAAGGTCTGAAAAATACGAGTAGCATGAAAAGATGTGAAAAATCCGAGAAGCACGAAAAGGTCTGAAATATACGACGACCATGAAAAGTTCTAAAAAATACGAGTAGCATGACAAGGTGTGAAAAATACGAGAAGCATGAAAAGGTCTGAAAAATACGAGGACCATGAAAGGGTGTGAAAAATACGAAGAGCATGAAAAGGTGTGAAAAATACAAGGAGCATGAAAAGGTGTGAAAAATACGATGAGAAAGAAAATGTGCGAAAAATACGAAGAGCATGAAAAGGTGTGAAAAATAGTAGGAGCATGAAAAGGGCTGAAAAATACGAGGAGCATGAAAAGGTGTGAAAAATACGAGAAGCATGAAAATGTGTGAAAAAAACAGGAGCATGAAAAGGTCTGAAAAAAATACGAGGAGCATGAAAAGGTGTGAAAAACACGAGGAGCATGAAAAGGTGTGAAAAATACGAGGAGCATATAAAGGTCTGAAAAATATGAGGAGCATGAAAAAGTCTAAAAAATTTGAGGAGCATGAAATGGTGTGAAAATATGAAGATCATGAAACGGTGTGAAAAATATGAAGACCTTTTAAACGTGTCAAAAATATGAGGAGCATGAAAAGATGTGAAAAATATGAGGAGCATTAAAATATGTCAATAATATGAAGAGCATGAAAAGTTGTGAAATATATGATGAGCATGAAAAGGTGTGAAAAATATGAGGAGTACGAAAAGGTCTGCAAATATGAGGAGCACGAAAAGGTCTGAAAAATATGAGGAGCATGAAAAGATGTGAAAAATAAGAGGAGCATGAAATGGTATGAAAAATATGAGGAGAATGAAATATGTAAAAATTATGAAGAGCATGAAAAGTTGTGAAAAATATGAAGAGCATGAAATGGTTTGAAAAGTATGAAGAGCTTGAAAAGGTGTGAAAAATACAAAGAGCATGACTGGTGTGAAATATACGAAGACAATGAAAAGGTGTGAAAAATTATGAAAAGCATGAAAAGTTGTGAAAAATACAAAGAGCATGAAAAGGTTTGAAAAATACAAAGTGCATGACAAGGTGTGAAAAATACGAGGAACATGAAACGGTGTTAAAAATGCGAAAGCATGAAATGCTGTGAAAAATATGAAGAGCACGAAAAGGTCTGAAAAATACAAGGAGCATGAATAGGTGTGAAAAATACGAGGAATATGAAAAGGTGTGAAAAAAACGAGGAGCATGAAAAGGTGTGAACAATACTAGGAGCATGAAAATGTCTGAAAAATATGAGGAGCATGAAAAGGTTTGAAAAATACGAGGAACATGAAAAGGTGTGAAAAATATGAGGAGTATGAAACGGTGTGATAAATATGAGGAACATGAAAAGGTTTCAAAAATATGAGGAGCATGAAAAGGTGTGAAAAATACGAAGAGCATGAAAAGGTCTGAAAAATACAAGGAGCATGAATGGGTGTGAAAAATACGAGGAGCATGAAAAGGTGTGAAAAATATGAGGAGCATGAAAAGCTGTGAAAAATACGATGTGAAAGGAAATGTGAGAAAAATACGAGGAGCATGAAAAGGTAGGAAAAATAGTAGGAGCATGAAAAGGTCTGAAAAATACGAGCAACATGAAACGGTGTGAAAATATAAAGAGCATGAAACGGTGTGAAAAATATGAAGACCTTTAAAAGGTGTCAAAAATATGAGGAGCATGAAAAGATGTGAAAAATATGAGTAGCATGAAATGGTATGAAAAATATGAGGAGCAAAAAAGGTCTGAAAATAGGAGGGGAATGAAAAGGTCTGAAAAATACGAGGAGCATGAAAAGGTCTGAAAAATACCAGGAGCATGAAAAGTTCTGAAAAATATGAGGAGCATGAATAGGTGTCAAAAATACGAGGAGCATGAAAAGGTCTGAAAAATACGAGGAGCATGAAAAGGTCTGCAAAACACGAGGAGCATGAAAAGGTCTGAAAAATATGAGGAGCATGAAAAGGTCTGAAAAATACGAGGAGCATGAAAAGGTCTGAAAAATACGAGAAGCATGAAAAGTTCTGAAAAACACGAGGAGCATGAGAAGGTCTAAAAAATACTTGGAGCATGAAAAGGTGTGAACAATATGAAGAGCACGAAAAAGTGTGAAAAATACAAAGAGCTTGAAAAGGTGTGAAAACACGAAGAACATGAAAAGGTCTCAAAAATATGAGGAGCCTGAAAAGGTGTGAAAAATATAGGGAGCATGAAAAGGTGTTAAAAACATAAGGAGCATGAATAGGTGTGAAAAACACGAAGAGCATGAAAATGTGTGAAAAATACGAGGAGCATGAAAAGGTCTGAAAAATACGAGGAGAATGAAAAGCTGTGAAAAATACGAGGAGCATGAAAAGGTCTGAAAAATACGAGAAGCATGAAAAGTTCTGAAAAACATGAGGAGCATGAAAAGGTCTAAAAAACACTTGGAGCATGAAAAGATGTGAACAATATGAAGAGCACGAAAAAGTGTGAAAAATACAAAGAGCTTGAAAAGGTGTGAAAACACGAACAGGATGAAAAGGTCTCAAAAATATGAGGAGCCTGAAAAGGTGTGAATAATCCGAGAAGAACGAAAAGGTCTGAAATATACGAGGACCATGTAAAGGTCTGAAAAATACGAGAGGCATGAAAAGATCTGAAAAATACTAGGAGTATGAAAAGGTCTGAAAAATACGAGGAGCATGACAAGGTCTGAAAAAAACGAGGAGCATGAAAAGGTCTGAAATATACGAGGAGCATGAAAAGGTCTGGAAAACAGGAGGAGTATATAAAGGTGTGAAAAATATGAAGAGCATGAAAAGTTCTCAAAAATATGAGAAGCCTGAAAAGGTGTGAAAAATACGAGGAGCCTGAAAAGGTGTGAAAAATATAAGAAGCATGAAAAGGTGTGAAAAATACGAGGAGTATGAAAAGGTGTGAAAAATATAAGGAGCATGAAGAGGTGTGAAAAATAGGAGGAGCATGAAAAGGTGTGAAAAATATAAGGAGCATAAAAAGGTCTGGAAAACACGAGGAGCATGAAAAGTTGTGAAAAATACAAAGAGCATGAAAAGGTTTGAAAAATACAAAGTGCATGAAAAGGTGTGAAAAATATGAGGAGCATGAAACGGTGTGAAAAATGCGAAAGCATGAAATGCTGTGAAAAATACAAAGAGCATGAAAAGGTCTGAAAAATACGAGGAGCATGAAAAGGTGTCAAAAATACGAGGAGCAGGAAAAGGTCTGAAAAATACGAGGAGCATGAAAAGGTCTGGAAAACAGGAGGAGCATAAAAAGGTGTGAAAAATACGAAGAGCATGAAAAGGTCTCAAAAATATAAGGAGCCTGAAAAGGTGTGAAAAATATAAGGAGCATGAAAAGGTGTGAAAAATACGAGGAGCATGAAAAGATGTGAAAAAAAAGAGGAGCATAAAAAGCTGTGAAAAACACGAGGAGCATGAATAGGTGTGAAAAACATGAAGAGCAGGAAACAGTGTGAAAAATACAGGAGCATGAAAAAGTTTGAAAAATACGAGGAGCATGGAAAGGTGTGAAAAATTTGAGGAGCATGAAACGGTCTGAAAAATATGAAGAGCATGAAATGGTGTGAAAAACACGAGCAGCATGAAAAGTTGTGGAAAACACGAAGTGCATGTAAATGCGTGAAAAATTTGAAGAGCATGAAAAGGTTTGCAAAATACAAAGAGCATGTAAAGGTGTGAAATATACGAGGAGCATTAAAGGTGTGAAAAATACGAGGAGCTTGAAAAGGTGTGAAAAATAGTAGGAGCATGAAAAGGTCTGAAAAATACGAGGACCATGAAAAGTTGTGAAAAATACGTAGAGCATTAAAAGGTGTGAGAAAAACAAGGAGCATGAAAAGCTCTGTAAAATACGAGGAGCATGAAAAGGTGTGAAAAATACGAGGAGCATATAAATGTCTGAAAAATATGAGGAGCATGAAACGGTCTAAATAATCTGAGGAGCATGAAACGGTGTGAAAATGGAAAGAGCATGAAATGGTGTGAAAAACATGAAGACATTTAAAACATGTCAGAAATATGAGGACCATGAAAAGATGTGAAAAATATGAGGAGCATGAAACGGTATGAAAAATAGGAGGAGCATGAAAATGTGTCAAAAATATGAAGAGCATGAAAAGTTGTGAAATATATGAGGAGCATGAAAAGGTGTGAAAAATACATGGAGCATGAAAAGGTGTGAAAAATACGAGGAGCATGAAAAGGTGTGAAATATATGAGGAGCATGAAAAAGTGTAAAAAACACGAATAGCATGAAAATGTGTGAAAAACACGAAGAGCATGAAAATGTATAAAAATTCGAAGAGTATGAAAAGGTTTGAAAAACACAAAGAGCATGAAAAGGTGGGAACAATACGGGGAGCATGAAAAGGTCTGTAAAATACGAGGAGCATGAAAAGATGTGAAAAATTCGAGGAGCACGAAAAGGTCTGAAATATACGAGGACCATGAAAAGTTCTAAAAAATACGAGTAGCTTGACAAGGTGTGAAAAATACGAGAAGCATGAAAAGGTCTGAAAAATATGAGGAGCATGAAAAGGTGTGAAAAATACGAAGAGCATGAAGAGGTGTGAAAAATACAAGGAGCATGAAAAGGTGTGAAAAATATGATGAGAAAGAAAATGTGCGAAAAATACGAAGAGCATGAAAAGGTGGGAAAAATAGTAGGAGCATGAAAAGGTCTGAAAAATACGAGGAGCATGAAAAGTTGTGAAAATACGAGGAGCATGAAAAGGTGTGAAAAAAACAGGAGCATGAAAAGGTCTGTAAAATACGACGAGCATGAAAATGTGTGAAAAATACGATGAGAAAGAAAATGTGGGAAATATACGAGGAGCATGAAAAGGTGTGAAAAATAATAGGAGAATGAAAAGGTGTGAAAAACACGAGGAGCATGAAAAGGTGTGAAAAATACGAGGAGCATATAAAGGTCTGAAAAATATGAGGAGCATAAAAAGGTCTAAAAAATTTGAGGAGCATGAAACGGTGTGAAAATATGAAGATCATGAAACGGTGTGAAAAATATGAAGACCTTTTAAACGTGTCAAAAATATGAGGAGCATGAAAAGATGTGAAAAATATGAGGAGCATTAAAATATGTCAATAATATGAAGAGCATGAAAAGTTGTGAAATATATGAGGAGCATGAAAAGGTGTGAAAAATACGAGTACGAAAAGGTCTGCAAATACGAGAAGCACGAAGAGGTCTGAAAAATATGAGGAGCATGAAAAGGTGTGAAAACTACGAAGAGCATGAAAAGGTGTGAAAAATACGAGGTGCATGAAAACGTGTGAAAAATACTAGGAGCATGAAAATGTCTGAAAAATACGAGAAGCATGAAATGATCTGAAAAAGATGAGAATATGAAAAGGTGTGAAAAATATGAGGAGCATGAAAAGGTGTGAAAATATGAAGAGCATGAAACGGTGTTAAAAATATGAAGAGCAAGAAACGGTGTGAAAAACACGAGCAGCATGAAAAAATGTGGAAAACATGAAGTGCATGAAAATGTGTGGAAAATTCGAAGAGCATGTAAAGGTGTGAAAAATATGAGGAGCATTAAAGGTGTGAAAAATACGAGGAGCATGAAAAGGTGTGAAAAATACGATGAGAAAGAAAATCTGCTAAAAATACAAGGAGCATGAAAAGGTGGGAAAACTAGTAGCAGCATGAAAAGGTCTGAAAAATACGAGGAACATGAAACGGTGTGAAAATATAAAGAGCATGAAACGGTGTGAAAAATATGAAGACCTTTAAAAGGTGTCAAAAATATGAGGAGCATGAAAAGATGTGAAAAATAAGAGGAGCATGAAATGGTATGAAAAATATGAGGAGAATGAAATATGTAAAAAATATGAAGAGCATGAAAAGTTGTGAAAAATATGAAGAGCATGAAATGGTTTGAAAAGTATGAAGAGCTTGAAAAGGTGTGAAAAATACAAAGAGCATGACTGGTGTGAAATATACGAAGACAATGAAAAGGTGTGAAAAATTATGAAAAGCATGAAAAGTTGTGAAAAATACAAAGTGCATGAAAACATGTGAAAAATACGAGGAGCATGAAACGGTGTGAAATATGTGAAAGCATGAAATGCTGTGAAAAATACGAAGAGCATGAAAAGGTCTGAAAAATACAAGGAGCATTAATAGGTGTGAAAAATATGAGGAGCATGAAAAGGTGTGAACAATACTAGGAGCATGAAAATGTCTAAAAAAAACGAGGAGCATGAAAAGGTATGAAAAATACGAGGAGCATGAAAAGGTATGAAAAAAACAGGAGCATGAAAAGGTCTGAAAAATACGATGAGAAAGAAAATGTGCGAAAAATACGAAGAGCATGAAAAGGTGTGAAAAATACGAGGAGCATGAAAATGTGTGAAAAAAACAGGAGCATGAAAAGGTCTGAAAAAAATACGAGGAGCATGAAAAGGTGTGAAAAACACGAGGAGCATGAAAAGGTGTGAAAAATACGAGGAGCATATAAAGGTCTGAAAAATATGAGGAGCATGAAAAAGTCTAAAAAATTTGAGGAGCATGAAATGGTGTGAAAATATGAAGATCATGAAACGGTGTGAAAAATATGAAGACCTTTTAAACGTGTCAAAAATATGAGGAGCATGAAAAGATGTGAAAAATATGAGGAGCATTAAAATATGTCAATAATATGAAGAGCATGAAAAGTTGTGAAATATATGATGAGCATGAAAAGGTGTGAAAAATATGAGGAGTACGAAAAGGTCTGCAAATATGAGGAGCACGAAAAGGTCTGAAAAATATGAGGAGCATGAAAAGGTGTGAAAACTACGAAGAGCATGAAAAGGTGTGAAAAATACGAGGTGCATGAAAACGTGTGAAAAATACTAGGAGCATGAAAATGTCTGAAAAATACAAGAAGCATGAAAAGATCTTAAAAATATGAGAAGCATGAAAAGGTGTGAAAAATATGAGGAGCATGAAACGGTGTGAAAATATGAAGAGCATGAAACGGTGTTAAAAATATGAAGAGCATGAAACGGTGTGAAAAACACGAGCAGCAAGAAAAACTGTGGAAAACACGAAGTGCATGAAAATGTGTGAAAAATTCGAAGAGCATGAAAAGGTTTGAAAAATACGAACAGCATGTAAAGGTGTGAAAAATACGAGGAGCATTAAAGGTGTGAAAAATACGAGGAGCATGAAAAGGTGTGAAAAATACGATGAGAAAGAAAATGTGCTAAAAATACAAGGAGCATGAACAGGTGGGAAAAATAGTAGGAGCATGAAAAGGTCTGAAAAATACGAGGAACATGAAACGGTGTGAAAATATAAAGAGCATGAAACGGTGTGAAAAATATGAAGACTTCAAAAGGTGTCAAAAATATGAGGAGCATGAAAAGATGTGAAAAATATGAGGAGCATGAAATGGTATGAAAAATATGAGAAGCATGAAATATGTAAAAAATATGAAGAGCATGAAAAGTTGTGAAAAATATGAAGAGCATGAAATGGTTTTAAAAGTATGAAGAGCTTGAAAAGGTGTGAAAAATACAAAGAGCATGACTGGTGTGAAATATACGAAGACAATGAAAAGGTGTGAAAAATTATGAAAAGCATGAAAAGTTGTGAAAAATACAAAGAGCATGAAAAGGTTTGAAAAATACAAAGTGCATGACAAGGTGTGAAAAATACGAGGAGCATGAAACGGTGTTAAAAATGCGAAAGCATGAAATGCTGTGAAAAATATGAAGAGCACGAAAAGGTCTGAAAAATACAAGGAGCATGAATAGGTGTGAAAAATACGAGGAATATGAAAAGGTGTGAAAAAAACGAGGAGCATGAAAAGGTGTGAACAATACTAGGAGCATGAAAATGTCTGAAAAATATGAGGAGCATGAAACGGTCTAAATAATCTGAGGAGCATGAAACGGTGTGAAAATGTAAAGAGCATGAAATGGTGTGAAAAACATGAAGACATTTAAAACATGTCAGAAATATGAGGACAATGAAAAGATGTGAAAAATATGAGGAGCATGAAACGGTATGAAAAATAGGAGGAGCATGAAAATGTGTCAAAAATATGAAGAGCATGAAAAGTTGTGAAATATATGAGGAGCATGAAAAGGTGTGAAAAATACATGGAGCATGAAAAGGTGTGAAAAATACGAGGAGCATGAAAAGGTGTGAAATATATGAGGAGCATGAAAAAGTGTAAAAAACACGAATAGCATGAAAATGTGTGAAAAACACGAAGAGCATGAAAATGTATAAAAATTCGAAGAGTATGAAAAGGTTTGAAAAACACAAAGAGCATGAAAAGGTGGGAACAATACGGGGAGCATGAAAAGGTCTGTAAAATACGAGGAGCATGAAAAGATGTGAAAAATTCGAGGAGCACGAAAAGGTCTGAAATATACGAGGACCATGAAAAGTTCTAAAAAATACGAGTAGCTTGACAAGGTGTGAAAAATACGAGAAGCATGAAAAGGTCTGAAAAATATGAGGAGCATGAAAAGGTGTGAAAAATACGAAGAGCATGAAGAGATGTGAAAAATACAAGGAGCATGAAAAGGTGTGAAAAATATGATGAGAAAGAAAATGTGCGAAAAATACGAAGAGCATGAAAAGGTGGGAAAAATAGTAGGAGCATGAAAAGGTCTGAAAAATACGAGGAGCATGAAAAGTTGTGAAAATACGAGGAGCATGAAAAGGTGTGAAAAAAACAGGAGCATGAAAAGGTCTGTAAAATACGACGAGCATGAAAAGGTGTGAAAAATACGATGAGAAAGAAAATGTGGGAAATATACGAGGAGCATGAAAAGGTGTGAAAAATAATAGGAGCATGAAAAGGTGTGAAAAACACGAGGAGCATGAAAAGGTGTGAAAAATACGAGGAGCATATAAAGGTCTGAAAAATATGAGGAGCATGAAAAGGTCTAAAAAATTTGAGGAGCATGAAACGGTGTGAAAATATGAAGATCATGAAACGGTGTGAAAAATATGAAGACCTTTTAAACGTGTCAAAAATATGAGGAGCATGAAAAGATGTGAAAAATATGAGGAGCATTAAAATATGTCAATAATATGAAGAGCATGAAAAGTTGTGAAATATATGAGGAGCATGAAAAGGTGTGAAAAATACGAGTACGAAAAGGTCTGCAATACGAGAAGCACGAAGAGGTCTGAAAAATATGAGGAGCATGAAAAGGTGTGAAAACTACGAAGAGCATGAAAAGGTGTGAAAAATACGAGGTGCATTAAAACGTGTGAAAAATACTAGGAGCATGAAAATGTCTGAAAAATACGAGAAGCATGAAATGATCTGAAAAAGATGAGAATATGAAAAGGTGTGAAAAATATGAGGAGCATGAAAAGGTGTGAAAATATGAAGAGCATGAAACGGTGTTAAAAATATGAAGAGCAAGAAACGGTGTGAAAAACACGAGCAGCATGAAAAAATGTGGAAAACATGAAGTGCATGAAAATGTGTGGAAAATTCGAAGAGCATGTAAAGGTGTGAAAAATATGAGGAGCATTAAAGGTGTGAAAAATACGAGGAGCATGAAAAGGTGTGAAAAATACGATGAGAAAGAAAATCTGCTAAAAATACAAGGAGCATGAAAAGGTGGGAAAACTAGTAGCAGCATGAAAAGGTCTGAAAAATACGAGGAACATGAAACGGTGTGAAAATATAAAGAGCATGAAACGGTGTGAAAAATATGAAGACCTTTAAAAGGTGTCAAAAATATGAGGAGCATGAAAAGATGTGAAAAATAAGAGGAGCATGAAATGGTATGAAAAATATGAGGAGAATGAAATATGTAAAAATTATGAAGAGCATGAAAAGTTGTGAAAAATATGAAGAGCATGAAATGGTTTGAAAAGTATGAAGAGCTTGAAAAGGTGTGAAAAATACAAAGAGCATGACTGGTGTGAAATATACGAAGACAATGAAAAGGTGTGAAAAATTATGAAAAGCATGAAAAGTTGTGAAAAATACAAAGAGCATGAAAAGGTTTGAAAAATACAAAGTGCATGAAAACATGTGAAAAATACGAGGAGCATGAAACGGTGTGAAATATGTGAAAGCATGAAATGCTGTGAAAAATACGAAGAGCATGAAAAGGTCTGAAAAATACAAGGAGCATTAATAGGTGTGAAAAATATGAGGAGCATGAAAAGGTGTGAACAATACTAGGAGCATGAAAATGTCTGAAAAAAACGAGGAGCATGAAAAGGTATGAAAAATACGAGGAGCATGAAAAGGTGTGAAAAAAACAGGAGCATGAAAAGGTCTGAAAAATACGATGAGAAAGAAAATGTGCGAAAAATACGAAGAGCATGAAAAGGTGTGAAAAATACGAGGAGCATGAAAATGTGTGAAAAAAACAGGAGCATGAAAAGGTCTGAAAAAAATACGAGGAGCATGAAAAGGTGTGAAAAACACGAGGAGCATGAAAAGGTGTGAAAAATACGAGGAGCATATAAAGGTCTGAAAAATATGAGGAGCATGAAAAAGTCTAAAAAATTTGAGGAGCATGAAATGGTGTGAAAATATGAAGATCATGAAACGGTGTGAAAAATATGAAGACCTTTTAAACGTGTCAAAAATATGAGGAGCATGAAAAGATGTGAAAAATATGAGGAGCATTAAAATATGTCAATAATATGAAGAGCATGAAAAGTTGTGAAATATATGATGAGCATGAAAAGGTGTGAAAAATATGAGGAGTACGAAAAGGTCTGCAAATATGAGGAGCACGAAAAGGTCTGAAAAATATGAGGAGCATGAAAAGGTGTGAAAACTACGAAGAGCATGAAAAGGTGTGAAAAATACGAGGTGCATGAAAACGTGTGAAAAATACTAGGAGCATGAAAATGTCTGAAAAATACAAGAAGCATGAAAAGATCTTAAAAATATGAGAAGCATGAAAAGGTGTGAAAAATATGAGGAGCATGAAACGGTGTGAAAATATGAAGAGCATGAAACGGTGTTAAAAATATGAAGAGCATGAAACGGTGTGAAAAACACGAGCAGCAAGAAAAACTGTGGAAAACACGAAGTGCATGAAAATGTGTGAAAAATTCGAAGAGCATGAAAAGGTTTGAAAAATACGAACAGCATGTAAAGGTGTGAAAAATACGAGGAGCATTAAAGGTGTGAAAAATACGAGGAGCATGAAAAGGTGTGAAAAATACGATGAGAAAGAAAATGTGCTAAAAATACAAGGAGCATGAACAGGTGGGAAAAATAGTAGGAGCATGAAAAGGTCTGAAAAATACGAGGAACATGAAACGGTGTGAAAATATAAAGAGCATGAAACGGTGTGAAAAATATGAAGACTTCAAAAGGTGTCAAAAATATGAGGAGCATGAAAAGATGTGAAAAATATGAGGAGCATGAAATGGTATGAAAAATATGAGAAGCATGAAATATGTAAAAAATATGAAGAGCATGAAAAGTTGTGAAAAATATGAAGAGCATGAAATGGTTTGAAAAGTATGAAGAGCTTGAAAAGGTGTGAAAAATACAAAGAGCATGACTGGTGTGAAATATACGAAGACAATGAAAAGGTGTGAAAAATTATGAAAAGCATGAAAAGTTGTGAAAAATACAAAGAGCATGACAAGGTGTGAAAAATACGAGGAGCATGAAACGGTGTTAAAAATGCGAAAGCATGAAATGCTGTGAAAAATATGAAGAGCACGAAAAGGTCTGAAAAATACAAGGAGCATGAATAGGTGTGAAAAATACGACGAATATGAAAAAGTGTGAAAAAAACGAGGAGCATGAAAAGGTGTGAACAATACTAGGAGCATGAAAATGTCTGAAAAATATGAGGAGCATGAAAAGGTTTGAAAAATACGAGGAACATGAAAAGGTGTGAAAAATATGAGGAGTATGAAACGGTGTGATAAATATGAGGAACATGAAAAGGTTTCAAAAATATGAGGAGCATGAAAAGGTGTGAAAAATACGAAGAGCATGAAAAGGTCTGAAAAATACAAGGAGCATGAATGGGTGTGAAAAATACGAGGAGCATGAAAAGGTGTGAAAAATATGAGGAGCATGAAAAGCTGTGAAAAATACGATGTGAAAGGAAATGTGAGAAAAATACGAGGAGCATGAAAAGGTAGGAAAAATAGTAGGAGCATGAAAAGGTCTGAAAAATACGAGCAACATGAAACGGTGTGAAAATATAAAGAGCATGAAACGGTGTGAAAAATATGAAGACCTTTAAAAGGTGTCAAAAATATGAGGAGCATGAAAAGATGTGAAAAATATGAGTAGCATGAAATGGTATGAAAAATATGAGGAGCAAAAAAGGTCTGAAAATAGGAGGGGAATGAAAAGGTCTGAAAAATACGAGGAGCATGAAAAGGTCTGAAAAATACCAGGAGCATGAAAAGTTCTGAAAAATATGAGGAGCATGAATAGGTGTCAAAAATACGAGGAGCATGAAAAGGTCTGAAAAATACGAGGAGCATGAAAAGGTCTGCAAAACACGAGGAGCATGAAAAGGTCTGAAAAATATGAGGAGCATGAAAAGGTCTGAAAAATACGAGGAGCATGAAAAGGTCTGAAAAATACGAGAAGCATGAAAAGTTCTGAAAAACACGAGGAGCATGAGAAGGTCTAAAAAATACTTGGAGCATGAAAAGGTGTGAACAATATGAAGAGCACGAAAAAGTGTGAAAAATACAAAGAGCTTGAAAAGGTGTGAAAACACGAAGAACATGAAAAGGTCTCAAAAATATGAGGAGCCTGAAAAGGTGTGAAAAATATAGGGAGCATGAAAAGGTGTTAAAAACATAAGGAGCATGAATAGGTGTGAAAAACACGAAGAGCATGAAAATGTGTGAAAAATACGAGGAGCATGAAAAGGTCTGAAAAATACGAGGAGAATGAAAAGCTGTGAAAAATACGAGGAGCATGAAAAGGTCTGAAAAATACGAGAAGCATGAAAAGTTCTGAAAAACACGAGGAGCATGAAAAGGTCTAAAAAACACTTGGAGCATGAAAAGATGTGAACAATATGAAGAGCACGAAAAAGTGTGAAAAATACAAAGAGCTTGAAAAGGTGTGAAAACACGAACAGGATGAAAAGGTCTCAAAAATATGAGGAGCCTGAAAAGGTGTGAATAATCCGAGAAGAACGAAAAGGTCTGAAATATACGAGGACCATGTAAAGGTCTGAAAAATACGAGAGGCATGAAAAGATCTGAAAAATACTAGGAGTATGAAAAGGTCTGAAAAATACGAGGAGCATGACAAGGTCTGAAAAAAACGAGGAGCATGAAAAGGTCTGAAATATACGAGGAGCATGAAAAGGTCTGGAAAACAGGAGGAGTATATAAAGGTGTGAAAAATATGAAGAGCATGAAAAGTTCTCAAAAATATGAGAAGCCTGAAAAGGTGTGAAAAATACGAGGAGCCTGAAAAGGTGTGAAAAATATAAGAAGCATGAAAAGGTGTGAAAAATACGAGGAGTATGAAAAGGTGTGAAAAATATAAGGAGCATGAAGAGGTGTGAAAAATAGGAGGAGCATGAAAAGGTGTGAAAAATATAAGGAGCATAAAAAGGTCTGGAAAACACGAGGAGCATGAAAAGTTGTGAAAAATACAAAGAGCATGAAAAGGTTTGAAAAATACAAAGTGCATGAAAAGGTGTGAAAAATATGAGGAGCATGAAATGGTGTGAAAAATGCGAAAGCATGAAATGCTGTGAAAAATACAAAGAGCATGAAAAGGTCTGAAAAATACGAGGAGCATGAAAAGGTGTCAAAAATACGAGGAGCAGGAAAAGGTCTGAAAAATACGAGGAGCATGAAAAGGTCTGGAAAACAGGAGGAGCATAAAAAGGTGTGAAAAATACGAAGAGCATGAAAAGGTCTCAAAAATATAAGGAGCCTGAAAAGGTGTGAAAAATATAAGGAGCATGAAAAGGGGTGAAAAATACGAGGAGCATGAAAAGATGTGAAAAAAAAGAGGAGCATGAAAAGCTGTGAAAAACACGAGGAGCATGAATAGGTGTGAAAAACATGAAGAGCAGGAAACAGTGTGAAAAATACAGGAGCATGAAAAAGTTTGAAAAATACGAGGAGCATGGAAAGGTGTGAAAAATTTGAGGAGCATGAAACGGTCTGAAAAATATGAAGAGCATGAAATAGTGTGAAAAACACGAGCAGCATGAAAAGTTGTGGAAAACACGAAGTGCATGTAAATGCGTGAAAAATTTGAATAGCATGAAAAGGTTTGCAAAATACGAAGAGCATGTAAAGGTGTGAAATATACGAGGAGCATTAAAGGTGTGAAAAATACGAGGAGCTTGAAAAGGTGTGAAAAATAGTAGGAGCATGAAAAGGTCTGAAAAATACGAGGACCATGAAAAGTTGTGAAAAATACGTAGAGCATTAAAAGGTGTGAGAAAAACAAGGAGCATGAAAAGCTCTGTAAAATATGAGGAGCATGAAAAGGTGTGAAAAATACGAGGAGCATATAAATGTCTGAAAAATATGAGGAGCATGAAACGGTCTAAATAATCTGAGGAGCATGAAACGGTGTGAAAATATAAACAGCATGAAATGGTGTGAAAAACATGAAGACATTTAAAACATGTCAGAAATATGAGGACCATGAAAAGATGTGAAAAATATGAGGAGCATGAAACGGTATGAAAAATAGGAGGAGCATGAAAATGTGTCAAAAATATGAAGAGCATGAAAAGTTGTGAAATATATGAGGAGCATGAAAAGGTGTGAAAAATACATGGAGCATGAAAAGGTGTGAAAAATACGAGGAGCATGAACAGGTGTGAAATATATGAGGAGCATGAAAAAGTGTAAAAAACACGAATAGCATGAAAATGTGTGAAAAACACGAAGAGCATGAAAATGTATAAAAATTCGAAGAGCATGAAAAGGTTTGAAAAACACAAAGAGCATGAAAAGGTGGGAACAATACGAGGAGCATGAAAAGGTCTGTAAAATACGAGGAGCATGAAAAGATGTGAAAAATCCGAGGAGCATGAAAAGGTCTGAAATATACGAGGACCATGAAAAGTTCTAAAAAATACGAGTAGCATGACAAGGTGTGAAAAATACGAGAAGCATGAAAAGGTCTGAAAAATATGAGGAGCATGAAAAGGTGTGAAAAATACGAAGAGCATGAAGAGGTGTGAAAAATACAAGGAGCATGAAAAGGTGTGAAAAATATGATGAGAAAGAAAATGTGCGAAAAATACGAAGAGCATGAAAAGGTGGGAAAAATAGTAGGAGCATGAAAAGGTCTGAAAAATACGAGGAGCATGAAAAGTTGTGAAAATACGAGGAGCATGAAAAGGTGTGAAAAAAACAGGAGCATGAAAAGGTCTGTAAAATACGACGAGCATGAAAAGGTGTGAAAAATACGATGAGAAAGAAAATGTGGGAAATATACGAGGAGCATGAAAAGGTGTGAAAAATAATAGGAGCATGAAAAGGTGTGAAAAATACGAGTACGAAAAGGTCTGCAAATATGAGAAGCAAGAAGAGGTCTGAAAAATATGAGGAGCATGAAAAGGTGTGAAAACTAAGAAGAGCATGAAAAGGTGTGAAAAATACGAGGTGCATGAAAACGTGTGAAAAATACTAGGAGCATGAAAATGTCTGAAAAATACGAGAAGCATGAAATGATCTGAAAAAGATGAGAATATGAAAAGGTGTGAAAAATATGAGGAGCATGAAAAGGTGTGAAAATATGAAGAGCATGAAACGGTGTTAAAAATATGAAGAGCAAGAAACGGTGTGAAAAACACGAGCAGCATGAAAAAATGTGGAAAACATGAAGTGCATGAAAATGTGTGGAAAATTCGAAGAGCATGTAAAAGTGTGAAAAATATGAGGAGCATTAAAGGTGTGAAAAATACGAGGAGCATGAAAAGGTGTGAAAAATACGATGAGAAAGAAAATCTGCTAAAAATACAAGGAGCATGAAAAGGTGGGAAAACTAGTAGCAGCATGAAAAGGTCTGAAAAATACGAGGAACATGAAACGGTGTGAAAAATATGAAGACCTTTAAAAGGTGTCAAAAATATGAGGAGCATGAAAAGATGTGAAAAATAAGAGGAGCATGAAATGGTATGAAAAATATGAGGAGAATGAAATATGTAAAAAATATGAAGAGCATGAAAAGTTGTGAAAAATATGAAGAGCATGAAATGGTTTGAAAAGTATGAAGAGCTTGAAAAGGTGTGAAAAATACAAAGAGCATGACTGGTGTGAAATATACGAAGACAATGAAAAGGTGTGAAAAATTATGAAAAGCATGAAAAGTTGTGAAAAATACAAAGTGCATGAAAACATGTGAAAAATACGAGGAGCATGAAACGGTGTGAAATATGTGAAAGCATGAAATGCTGTGAAAAATACGAAGAGCATGAAAAGGTCTGAAAAATACAAGGAGCATTAATAGGTGTGAAAAATATGAGGAGCATGAAAAGGTGTGAACAATACTAGGAGCATGAAAATGTCTGAAAAAAACGAGGAGCATGAAAAGGTATGAAAAATACGAGGAGCATGAAAAGGTGTGAAAAAAACAGGAGCATGAAAAGGTCTGAAAAATACGATGAGAAAGAAAATGTGCGAAAAATACGAAGAGCATGAAAAGGTGTGAAAAATACGAGGAGCATGAAAATGTGTGAAAAAAACAGGAGCATGAAAAGGTCTGAAAAAAATACGAGGAGCATGAAAAGGTGTGAAAAACACGAGGAGCATGAAAAGGTGTGAAAAATACGAGGAGCATATAAAGGTCTGAAAAATATGAGGAGCATGAAAAAGTCTAAAAAATTTGAGGAGCATGAAATGGTGTGAAAATATGAAGATCATGAAACGGTGTGAAAAATATGAAGACCTTTTAAATGTGTCAAAAATATGAGGAGCATGAAAAGATGTGAAAAATATGAGGAGCATTAAAATATGTCAATAATATGAAGAGCATGAAAAGTTGTGAAATATATGATGAGCATGAAAAGGTGTGAAAAATATGAGGAGTACGAAAAGGTCTGCAAATATGAGGAGCACGAAAAGGTCTGAAAAATATGAGGAGCATGAAAAGGTGTGAAAACTACGAAGAGCATGAAAAGGTGTGAAAAATACTAGGAGCATGAAAATGTCTGAAAAATACGAGAAGCATGAAAAGATCTTAAAAATATGAGAAGCATGAAAAGGTGTGAAAAATATGAGGAGCATGAAACGGTGTGAAAATATGAAGAGCATGAAACGGTGTTAAAAATATGAAGAGCATGAAATGGTTTTAAAAGTATGAAGAGCTTGAAAAGGTGTGAAAAATACAAAGAGCATGACTGGTGTGAAATATACGAAGACAATGAAAAGGTGTGAAAAATTATGAAAAGCATGAAAAGTTGTGAAAAATACAAAGAGCATGAAAAGGTGTGAAAAATACGAGGAGCATGAAAAGGTCTGAAAAATATGAGGAGCATGAAAAGGTGTCAAAAATATGACTAGCATGAAATGCTGTGAAAATATGAAGAGCATGAAATGGTGTGAAGAAATATGAGGAGCAGGACAAGGTGTGGAAACACGAAGAGCAAGAAAAGGAGTGAAAAACACGAAAAGCATGAAAAGGTGTGAAAAACAGGAAGAGCATGAAAAGGTGTGAAAAATTCGAGAAGCATGAAACGGTCGGAAAAATACGAGGACCATGAAAGGTATGAAAATACAGGGAGCATGAAAAGGTCTGAAAAATACGAGTAGCATGAAAAGGAATGAAAAATATGAAAAGCATGAAAAGATGTGAAAAATATGAAGAGCATGAAAAGTTGTGAACAATATGAGGAGCATGAAAAGGTGTGAAAAATACGAGGAGCATGAAAAGGTCTGAAAAATACGAGGGGCCTTAATGTCTGAAAAATACGAGGAGCGTGAAAAGGTGTGAAAAATCGGAGGAATATGAAAATGTGTTAAAAATACGAGGAGCATGAAAATGTCTGAAAAATATGAGGGGCCTGAATGTCTGAAAAATACGAGGAGCGTGAAAAGGTCTGAAAAATACGAGGAGCATGAAAAGGTCTGAAAAATATGAGGAGCATAAAAAGGTGTCAAAAATATGACTAGCATGAAATGCTGTGAAAATATGAAGAGCATGAAGTGCTGTGCAGAAATATCAGGAGCATGAAAAGGTGTCGAAAACACGAAGAGCAAGAAAAGGTGTGAAAAACATGGAGAGCATGAAAAGGTGTGTAAAATATCAAGAGCGTGAAAAGGCCTGAAAAATATGAAGAGCATTAAAAGGAGTGAAAAACACGAAGAGCATGAAAAGGTGTGAAAAACAGGAAGAGCATGAAAAGGTGTGAAAAATACGAGAAGCATGAAACGGTCTGAAAAATACGAGGACCATGAATGTTATGAAAAATAAAGGGAGCATGAAAAGGTCTGAAAAATACGAGGAGCATGAAAAGTTGTGAAAAATAAGAGGAGCATGAAAAGTTATCAAAAATATGAGGAGCATGAAACGGTGTGAAAATATCATGAGCATGAAACCGTGTGAAAAATATGAAGAGCATGAAAGGTGTGAGAAATATGAGGAGCATGAAAAGGTTTGAAAAGTACAAGGAGCATGAAAAGATCGGAAAAATACTAGGAGAATGAAAAGGTCTGAAAAATATGAGGAGCATGAAATGGTCTGAAAAATACGAGGAGCATGAAAAGGTCTGAAAAATACGAGGAGCATGAAAAGGTCTGAAAAATATGAGGAGGATCAAACGGTGTGAAAATATGAAGAGCATGAAACGCTGTGAAAAATATGAAGAGCATGAAAGGTGTGGAAAACGTGAGGAGCATGAAAAGGTGTGAAAAATACGAGGAGCAAGAAAAGGTGTGAAAAATTCGAGGAGCACGAAAAGGTCTGAAAATACGAGGAGCACGAAAAATTCTGAAAAATAAGAGGAGCATGAAAAGCTCTGTAAAATACGAGGAGCATGAAAAGTTCTGAAAAATACGAGGAGCATGAAACGGGCTGAAAAATACAAGGAGCATGAAAAGGTGTAAAAATACGAGGAGCAAAAAAAGGTCTGAAAAATACGAGGAGCATGAAAAGGTCTGAAAAATACGAGGAACAAGAAAAGGTGTGAAAAATACGAGAAGCAAGAATTGTTCTGAAAAATACGAGGACCAAGAAAGGTATGAAAAATACGGGGAGCATGAAAAGGTCTGAAAAATACGACTAACATGAAAAGGTCTGAAAAATAAGAGGAGCATGAAAAGGTGTCAAAAATATGAGGAGCATGAAACAGTGTGAAAATATAAAGAGCATGAAACGGTGTGAAAAACATGAAGAACATGAAAGGTGTGAGAAATATGAGGAGCATGAAAAGGTCTGAAAACTACAAGGAGCATGAAAAGTTGTGAAAATTACGAGGAGCATGAAAAGGTCTGGAAAATACGAGGAGCATGAAAATATCTGAAAAATATGAGGAGCATGAAACAGTGTGGAAACATGAAGAGCATGAAACGGTGTGAAAAATATGAAGAGCATGAAAAGGTGTGAAAAATATGAGAAGCATGAAACGGCCTGAAAAATATTAAGAGCATTAAAAGGTGTGAAAAATATGAGGATCATGAAAAGGTATGAAAAATACGATGAGCATGGAAAGGTCTGAAAAATACGAGGGGGCTTAATGTCTGAAAAATACGATGAGCGTGATAAGGTGTGAAAAATACGAGGAGTATGAAAATGTGTGAAAAATACGAGGAGCATGAAAAGGTCTGAAAAACACGAGGAGCATGAAAAGTTCTGAAAAATACGAGAAGCATGAAAATGTCTGTAAAACACAAGGAGCACGAAACGGTGTGATAAATATGAGGAGCATGAAACGGTTTGAAAAATATGAGGAGCATGAAACGGTCTGAAAATATGAGGAGCATGAAAAGGTCTGAAAAATACGAGGGGCCAGAATGTCTGAAAAATACGAGGAGCGTGAATACGTCTGAAAAACACGAGGAGCATTAAAAGGTCTGAAAAATATTAGGAGCATGAAAAGGTGTCAAAAATATGACTAGCATGAAATGGTGTGAAAATATGAAGAGCATGAAATGGTGTGAAAAATATGAGGAGCATGAAAACGTGTGAAAAACACGAAGAGCAAGAAAAGGTGTGAAAAACACAGAGAGCATGAAAAGGTGTGAAAAATATCAAGAGCGTGAAAAGGCCTGAAAAATATGAAGAGCATTAAAAGGAGTGAAAAACAGGAAGAGCATGAAAAGGTGTGAAAAATACGAAGAGCATGAAGAGGTGTGAAAAATACAAGGAGCATGAAAAGGTGTGAAAAATATGATGAGAAAGAAAATGTGCGAAAAATACGAAGAGCATGAAAAGGTGGGAAAAATAGTAGGAGCATGAAAAGGTCTGAAAAATACGAGGAGCATGAAAAGTTGTGAAAATACGAGGAGCATGAAAAGGTGTGAAAAAAACAGGAGCATGAAAAGGTCTGTAAAATACGACGAGCATGAAAAGGTGTGAAAAATACGATGAGAAAGAAAATGTGGGAAATATACGAGGAGCATGAAAAGGTGTGAAAAATAATAGGAGCATGAAAAGGTGTGAAAAATACGAGTACGAAAAGGTCTGCAAATATGAGAAGCAAGAAGAGGTCTGAAAAATATGAGGAGCATGAAAAGGTGTGAAAACTAAGAAGAGCATGAAAAGGTGTGAAAAATACGAGGTGCATGAAAACGTGTGAAAAATACTAGGAGCATGAAAATGTCTGAAAAATACGAGAAGCATGAAATGATCTGAAAAAGATGAGAATATGAAAAGGTGTGAAAAATATGAGGAGCATGAAAAGGTGTGAAAATATGAAGAGCATGAAACGGTGTTAAAAATATGAAGAGCAAGAAACGGTGTGAAAAACACGAGCAGCATGAAAAAATGTGGAAAACATGAAGTGCATGAAAATGTGTGGAAAATTCGAAGAGCATGTAAAGGTGTGAAAAATATGAGGAGCATTAAAGGTGTGAAAAATACGAGGAGCATGAAAAGGTGTGAAAAATACGATGAGAAAGAAAATCTGCTAAAAATACAAGGAGCATGAAAAGGTGGGAAAACTAGTAGCAGCATGAAAAGGTCTGAAAAATACGAGGAACATGAAACGGTGTGAAAAATATGAAGACCTTTAAAAGGTGTCAAAAATATGAGGAGCATGAAAAGATGTGAAAAATAAGAGGAGCATGAAATGGTATGAAAAATATGAGGAGAATGAAATATGTAAAAAATATGAAGAGCATGAAAAGTTGTGAAAAATATGAAGAGCATGAAATGGTTTGAAAAGTATGAAGAGCTTGAAAAGGTGTGAAAAATACAAAGAGCATGACTGGTGTGAAATATACGAAGACAATGAAAAGGTGTGAAAAATTATGAAAAGCATGAAAAGTTGTGAAAAATACAAAGTGCATGAAAACATGTGAAAAATACGAGGAGCATGAAACGGTGTGAAATATGTGAAAGCATGAAATGCTGTGAAAAATACGAAGAGCATGAAAAGGTCTGAAAAATACAAGGAGCATTAATAGGTGTGAAAAATATGAGGAGCATGAAAAGGTGTGAACAATACTAGGAGCATGAAAATGTCTGAAAAAAACGAGGAGCATGAAAAGGTATGAAAAATACGAGGAGCATGAAAAGGTGTGAAAAAAACAGGAGCATGAAAAGGTCTGAAAAATACGATGAGAAAGAAAATGTGCGAAAAATACGAAGAGCATGAAAAGGTGTGAAAAATACGAGGAGCATGAAAATGTGTGAAAAAAACAGGAGCATGAAAAGGTCTGAAAAAAATACGAGGAGCATGAAAAGGTGTGAAAAACACGAGGAGCATGAAAAGGTGTGAAAAATACGAGGAGCATATAAAGGTCTGAAAAATATGAGGAGCATGAAAAAGTCTAAAAAATTTGAGGAGCATGAAATGGTGTGAAAATATGAAGATCATGAAACGGTGTGAAAAATATGAAGACCTTTTAAATGTGTCAAAAATATGAGGAGCATGAAAAGATGTGAAAAATATGAGGAGCATTAAAATATGTCAATAATATGAAGAGCATGAAAAGTTGTGAAATATATGATGAGCATGAAAAGGTGTGAAAAATATGAGGAGTACGAAAAGGTCTGCAAATATGAGGAGCACGAAAAGGTCTGAAAAATATGAGGAGCATGAAAAGGTGTGAAAACTACGAAGAGCATGAAAAGGTGTGAAAAATACTAGGAGCATGAAAATGTCTGAAAAATACGAGAAGCATGAAAAGATCTTAAAAATATGAGAAGCATGAAAAGGTGTGAAAAATATGAGGAGCATGAAACGGTGTGAAAATATGAAGAGCATGAAACGGTGTTAAAAATATGAAGAGCATGAAATGGTTTTAAAAGTATGAAGAGCTTGAAAAGGTGTGAAAAATACAAAGAGCATGACTGGTGTGAAATATACGAAGACAATGAAAAGGTGTGAAAAATTATGAAAAGCATGAAAAGTTGTGAAAAATACAAAGAGCATGAAAAGGTGTGAAAAATACGAGGAGCATGAAAAGGTCTGAAAAATATGAGGAGCATGAAAAGGTGTCAAAAATATGACTAGCATGAAATGCTGTGAAAATATGAAGAGCATGAAATGGTGTGAAGAAATATGAGGAGCAGGACAAGGTGTGGAAACACGAAGAGCAAGAAAAGGAGTGAAAAACACGAAAAGCATGAAAAGGTGTGAAAAACAGGAAGAGCATGAAAAGGTGTGAAAAATTCGAGAAGCATGAAACGGTCGGAAAAATACGAGGACCATGAAAGGTATGAAAATACAGGGAGCATGAAAAGGTCTGAAAAATACGAGTAGCATGAAAAGGAATGAAAAATATGAAAAGCATGAAAAGATGTGAAAAATATGAAGAGCATGAAAAGTTGTGAACAATATGAGGAGCATGAAAAGGTGTGAAAAATACGAGGAGCATGAAAAGGTCTGAAAAATACGAGGGGCCTTAATGTCTGAAAAATACGAGGAGCGTGAAAAGGTGTGAAAAATCGGAGGAATATGAAAATGTGTTAAAAATACGAGGAGCATGAAAATGTCTGAAAAATATGAGGGGCCTGAATGTCTGAAAAATACGAGGAGCGTGAAAAGGTCTGAAAAATACGAGGAGCATGAAAAGGTCTGAAAAATATGAGGAGCATAAAAAGGTGTCAAAAATATGACTAGCATGAAATGCTGTGAAAATATGAAGAGCATGAAGTGCTGTGCAGAAATATCAGGAGCATGAAAAGGTGTCGAAAACACGAAGAGCAAGAAAAGGTGTGAAAAACATGGAGAGCATGAAAAGGTGTGTAAAATATCAAGAGCGTGAAAAGGCCTGAAAAATATGAAGAGCATTAAAAGGAGTGAAAAACACGAAGAGCATGAAAAGGTGTGA